>NC_081197.1:53700103-53870103 GCF_902713425.1 Acipenser ruthenus
ACGTTAGTAAGTGCAGGTCATAAAGGCTTATTTTAACAATGCAGGTTAGCATTCTGACTGCAAATTCAGACACACTGACTGTTTCCCAACAATTAATCAAGGTAGTTTACTCAGAATCTAAACAACATGGGGGAAGCAGTAAACCCTAACACCTCAAAGGAAGACCTTTTAGCAAATTAGGTAACGACACAGACTTCCTGGCCTCTCAAAGGTCCTAGAAGGGCCGATATAACTAGGTAAATGGAAAAAATATTTAGGAAATTAAAAGATTTCAAACAAAATAAATAACAGAAGTCCATAGGTGTTAAGAAACACTGAGACTAAATAAATATATCCTGAATCAAACAAAATCAGTAATAAGATAACATTAAGAATATCTGAAATGAACTAAATTAAAGCTCTGATCTGCCTGCATTGAACACTGATGTGTTTCATATTAAAAGAAAGGTAAATCATATAAATAAGACCAAATATAAACTAGAAAGTGAAGTATCAAATTGTATTACCTTAAAGTTACAAGCACTGATTAAGAAAATAATTCTCAAATTCATGACATGAGGAGATGGTGCTTAACACAGCTCTGATATGGCCAGCCAATCAGAAACTCTCTCTAGCTCCTTTATTCCAAAATCCCATAAAGCAAGAGTTTTAGCACCTAAAATTAATTCTTCAAAATGGCTGCCACGTTGTTTAGTTGTACCACTGCTCCACTGTTCCATGCTTGCCATACAAAACTCGCTTGAGTCGTTAAATCAGCTTCTTTACTGAACGCCGAAAGGAGGCTGTGTGGTCCAGTGGTTAAAGAAAAGGGCTTGTAACCAGGAGGTCCTCGGTTCAAATCCCACCTCAGCCACTGACTCATTGTGTGACCCTGAGCAAGTCACTTAACCTCCTTGTGCTCCGTCTTTCGGGTGAGACGTAGTTGTAAGTGACTCTGCAGCTGATGCATAGTTCACACACCCTAGTCTCTGTAAGACGCCTTGGATAAAGGCGTCTGCCAAATAAACAAATAATAATAATAATAATAATAATAATAATACCATGCCTACTACAGGCATAAACACACACAGTGCACCAATGAAGCGCCAGATCGACCGAGAATAAAACCCGCCCCAGTGTCAATCTTTCTGTTGCACCAATTAGAAAAGCTACTTGGAGGCAATTGCCAAACCCCTTCCTTTTTATAATATCCGCCCTTACTGTGGAACTAGAGCAGTCTGATACGTGACAGGCTACTGATGATAAATTACTAAAATGAATGCATAAAAAAATATGCGTTTGGTGACATTTGTCACGTGACCGGTTATACGTCTAGCATATTATTAAACGTTTAACCACTTCTTTAGAGTTTATATGTTTAAAATTCCCATCCCTAATATCTTGTTTTCTCAATATACATATTTCATTTTGTTTTAAACACATGCCGTTCCTCTAGTTAGTTTATGAAGCACTACATTAAAATAAACATTTTAATTTTAATCTAATTTAGGACGACATTGCACTGTCATTCTGTCAGTACAACTACCGGTAGGTAGCCTTACAATGTTTTTAATTACTTGTGACTGTTTTTATACATATAAGCTTAATAGTTACCAATTAATAAATACATTTAAAACGAACACATTGGTTACTTTACCCTATTTTATTTTAATGCCATACGTCATGGTGTTCCATGACTTACTGGTATCTTGTTAATGTTTCCATTTTCAGCCCCTACCGGTGTCACTGAAGTCGATGAACTCTTTGGAGAGGAGGTTAGTGAGCAGCTCCATGATCAGGAGAAGGTCCTGGTACTGGTCCTCCTCTGCAGACATGTCTACTCGCTTCCTACCAAGGTTGTTTTTGGAATAAACCTGCAACAGTGTCAGACAGGCTTCGTACAGCTTCATTGATTTGGACTGCAAAAAAAAAAAAAAAAAAAAAAAAGTTCATTTTTCAAAATTACTTTTAGCAAGAATAATTAAAGACATTACTTATTGGGTAACTCATGTACTGTCTTAATTTGACTCTCTGTTGAAAGAGACTGAAGTAACACTATTATATTTTATAATATTTCTGAACTAATGGAATTCTACATTTCTACCAAGATATTCATGAAGCAGTATCAGCTAGCGTATTTCAATTAAAACGACAGTTAATAATGGAGATGCACTAGTAGGCTTTGTAGCATTAAAGCACATGTATTATTTAAATTTTACTTTTATCCAACTACTACACACTTTGAAGGTCTAAATATTTTCTTTAAAAAAAATGTGTTTAGTGCGAGAAACAAGGTATGGGGGCATTTGTCTAAAGACTATGAAATTAGTAAAAAAAAAAATCAATAAAATGTATCCCTTTATATTATTATTTATTTCTTAGCAGACGCCCTTATCCAGGGCGACTTACAATCGTAAGCAAATACATTTCAAGTATCACAGTACAAGTAAAAATACAATTAAGAGCAAGATAAATACTATTATCCATTGTTTGGTGTCATATTTCAGTTTATAAGAACAGGAAAAGAATATAAGAAGCCTATATTTATATCCTGAAAGTTACATTTTGTACTTGATATACCACAACATGGATGATAAGCAGAGAGGAAATAAGCCTATAAAGCACTTCCTGAAGGTCAAATTTTTTATGCTGTGGAGCCCGTTAACTGTTTCAGTGCTGCCTAATTGAAGTGCTTAGTTTGAGAATACCAGCATTTCTAGTTTGCTACTATCCATAAAATAAATAAATAGTACTACCTCACTCAAATCTCTCTCTATTAGTTAGTTAGTTAATAATAAATAACCAGTAAAGCGAGTTACCAGGGGATCAAAAAGTACACACTTTTAGGATCTAAATATAGGCTTCTCATATTTCCCCTTTCTTCTAATCTAATTATAACACCAAACAATGGATAATAATGTGTAAAGAGTTTATTTTACTAGCTTCAATGTCTCCAAGGAACATAGTTTACTCTGACCTGAAAAGGATATAAAAAAAAATATCTCGTAGTTTTTCATTAAATCTGAAATAATCTAAATGACTTGTCACAAGACTGTGAATGTATCAACTGAAACGTGGATTTTAGCCCATTTACTCACCTCTCCTAGATAGCAAATCTGTTTATGTGCAACTTCAACAAACACTTCAATTATTAAGTTAACAGTCTCTGGGGTGTTCTTGTAAATCTCCATAAGGCCGATGCAGTTGTTTAGAAAGTCCATTAAAAAGTTAAACAGAATAACGACGTTATCTATTTGCGTTGCCTCTGCAATTCCACAAAGTGCCTCTAAGGTGGCGATGATCTCCTGCTTCACCTCCTCCTCCTGACAGATCTGCTGGAAATTCTCTTGGTTGATAACATTCATGAACCTCTGCTGAAGAGGCTGAAGAACCTGCGAAGCAACACCGCCACGAATTATCACAGAGAATGCAATTTCCAAATCAGCCAATTTATATGCACAAACACAATTTAAATCCCTTTCTTACTCGCTAGCTTACTGGTGTTGCCTGGTAACAATGTAACACAATGGGCTTGGGTCACTAAGTCAATTCCATATTACCAATATTGATGACTTTCTCAACACTGCAGACCAGTGTACAAGTCTAGGAAATACACCCACACAAAACCATCTGTACATTCCGAGTGTTTCTTTTTGACATGATGGTGGTCTGACATGAAATAAACCTGCTACTTCTTAGGCCAATCATCAATTGTATGATGAATGTTATCACATGCTTATATGGGTTAATTATTAAAAAAAAAAAAAAAGATATGTAACTAGATGACTAGGGAATTCAAAGTGGAAATATTAGAGGCTGCTATTATTTGTGCTATAAGATCCCATTGCACAGACAGCAAGATATCCTTGCAGGGCTCAATCAAGGCCTGTCCATTTGCCTTGGACATAAAAAAAACTTCCAACTTAATCAGTGGTTCGTAGGACAAGTGCATCATTGGTGTGTGCCGGTATGTATGCAGTGGTACAGTAGCTAAAGATCAGAGATGCTGGGAACCAGTGAACACCACTTCTGCAGTGTACATAACATACTGATACCTCTTACCAATCAAAATGCAGTTTCAGTCAGTCAGTCAAGCGCAGTACTATTATGGGATGTAGATGCACGTTCCGCAGACGACTGTGCATCTAAGCTGGAATTTTATTTGTGGGATAAATGGCAATAGTGGCCGAAACGCAGGACAAACCCAGTTGAAACTACAGATGCACCAATCATCGGATTGGAATCGGAGCTGATTATTAATAAAATAGCTTAAAAAGGAGAATAATAAATTACAAACTAATTAAGAAATAAACATCACTCAGACATATATTACAATTATGGGGCACTGCTAGGCTCCTTTCTCGGACATTCACTGTTTAAAAGATATGTCAGAAGAGCATTAGCAAAGCATTCTTACTTCGGTCCAGTACTGCTGTTTAGTTTCTGAATCCATGTGTGCAAACCCCCCTAAAACCAGGGCCTTCATCAGGGTCCTCTGCACCGAGCTGGAAAGGGAGTGCAGCGGAGGGGTTCTATTGGCAAACTGCTTGGCCAAATTCCACCAGTTCTCACACTGGATTACGATATTAGCCCTTAAAGAAAAAGCAATTGGTTTATTTGTAAGATTTATGTGCTAGCGGTTAGTGCAACAGAGCTAGAAAACCCTAATTCAGCTGCAGTGTGGTGGGAGTCTTGCTTATGGGTCAGTCTCCAATACTTTGTACCAAAAGTGGGAACACAAGGTGGGATCAAGTGGGATCACAACATTATAAAATTACTTTAATGCATTAATTTCTTTACTTATCAAATGTGTAAGGTATGAGATTATACAAGCAAGTCTTTTTTTTTTTATTTAGTCGTTCCCAATTATTTTTTATTATTTTCTCCAAATATGGTATGGCCAATTATTTTTTAGGCTCAGCTCACTGCTACCACCCCTGCGCTGACTCAGGAGGGCTCACCATGCAGCCACCCAAGAGCTACAGCGTCTGAGGACAACGCAGCTCTCTGGCAGCTTACAGGCAAGCCCGCAGACGCCCGGCCAGACTACAGGGGTCGCTGGTGCGCAGTGAGCTGAGGACACCCTGGCCGACCTAACCCTCCCTCCCCCCGGGCGACGCTCAGCCAATTGTGCGCCGCCCCCTGGGAGCTCCCGTCCATGGTCGGCTGTGGAATAGCCTGGACTCGAACCGGCGACGTCCAGCCTATAGAGCGCATCCTGCACTCCACGTGGAGCGCCTTTACCGGATGCGCCACTTGGGAGCCCCAGCAATACATTTTTGAAAGATGAAAATGAACTCCTGAGCCAAATAATAATTCACAAAAAAGTTGTATCGGAGAAAGACACAAGCAAAATTATAGAAACTTAAAACATTTCCATTTTTTTTTATTTTAGTATTTCATGTTATTTTGAAACTGAAAGGCAAATGTATGATCACTGAAATTGTACCTCTAAAATGTTTCCATGCTTAACAATTATTTTGTGGGTGGCACTGACACGCAGATCAAGTACTTACCTTTCCCTTCGTTCTACCAACGTAACCAGCAATTCCACTGTGTCATTTGCCAAGTCCGGCTCTGAACTCCACACTGACAGGTTATTAATGACCTTTTCAAGAATATATCCCACAATCCACTGGGCACCTTCAGTGTCTGCACCAAAGGCAGCACTAAATGGTATGCTTATCTAGAAAACAAAATGGATATCAAATCATTAATGCTTTGTTCCATACAAGTTAAATAAAATCATAAGTAAAAAGTGTGGAAAAGTGTATTTATAGGAAATATAGGAAATTGAGTAATTAAGATTGCTATAGAGTAATTAAGATTACTATTGCCAGGTCAGATCCCCCCCCCCACCCCCCCCCATGTATACACCTGCTTATTTTTAAAATTGGTGCAATAGGATAACAATTTCTGGCTTTGTTTCAATATTTAGATTTAATGGTCTAAAACAGAAGCAGATTTAACAATACCACCCTTTTGCTTGTGTGGTTTCATGGGTGATTTATTGCCTAAATGGAAACAGGCCTCCATTACAGCCATAAGATCATTAAAATAGTCCCTTTGGATCTTAATGCAGAAAACAAGAAAGCATATTCTTACCTGGTCATATAACTTCTCATCAACTAACAGGTATGTTTTGGACCATCTTTTCAGGAACCACACTATATCCTTTCCCATCTGTGGGCTAAGCAGGTCTGTCAAGTTTGCTCTTGTTGCCCGAGACTCCACTTCTGAAGTTCTCAGAACAGAAGACAGTAACCTGAAATCATAAACAATGAAGATGACACAAGCCATGAAACAAAATCTCAAACCCTACTGTGTCACTTCAACCTTGTATAGTACGGGTGAGTGGCTAAACCAGTTTTGTTTACAGTATTGATAGCGTTCCTGTTATGCTACATGGTTAATGCTATGGACAAAGTAAAGGAAAAAGTCATTTTCATGTGACCACCTTTTTATTCAACGTCTTGTACAAAACACGTCAGTACTCCTCAGATTTCTCACCTCGCACTTGAACATTCCATCCACTTCTACCTTGCTGTCAATCACCATCATCACAACCGGTTTGCCTTTGAATTTTTCTACAGCAAACATCAACATTTGACTGCAAACATGCTTATAAACCAAGCGATGATATTTGCAGCCTTAGCAAAGTGTCCCCAGGAAGATCTTTTTGTCAACTGATACTGTACTTTGAAAGGGGTTTTGAAGGAACGACACAGAATATGTCAATTAGCAGACATGGGACTGCAGCGGGACAGCCTATTTATTCTCAAAGTAGTTTTGTCTACTAGGGAATCTCTTTTTTTTTTTTTTACTAACTCCATATGTGTAAATCCTTAGTAACAGCACTGGAAGCTGACTTGTGCAATGTCAAGTGAACTGTAGATTTAAAACCAATAATCATACGTCTTAGCATTAAAATACTTTCATGGTTTTCCTGTAAGCAATTTATTTACTGCTCTTAAATAACCTGTATAAATGTTTGTGTTTTAAACAATATGAATTATAATTTCCTAATTCTGTTTACTATCAACTGAACAAAGCACTTTATTTATTTATTTATTTATTTTGTACATTATAATTTTTCTAATAAACAAACTGCAGCACCACATTGTTTTGAGCAAAAAATATAGCATAATAGGATAACACATACTGTGGCAGTATAACATATTACAACTTTAGGGAGTTATTTTAAAGTTTTAGTGTCTTTATATTTATAAAAAAAAACAAAAAAAAACATTAAATGCAATAAAACAGCCAATTTTAAAATATAAAACAGCCAAGTTTAAATCATTCTGTGAAAGGAAGTGTAATTTCTGTGGGTTCATTTTTTTATTTAAGTAATTTACAATAATAAATCTAATTTTTTAGTAAGCCTTCATTTTAGAACTTACATGAGTCCTGTATACTGTGATATTAAGACTACCACAGCATTTTCTTTTGATGGTTATCATACCGTGGAAATGTTATGCCGGCCCATCCCTATTATACAGTACATCTCAGTCTACAGCTAAAAACTTTAGCACTGTTTTACAGCATTTGCAAAATCTCTTCATAATAATATATTATAACAGGTTGCTAGTGTTCAGAGGCTTTTCTTGTAAAACATTTAAATACAAAAAAGAATTCCTCCACTCTCTTCCCCCACCAAAAAAAACCCCAAAAAAACCCAAAAAGGCCACTCTTTCCCCTCCATTTCAGCACATAGTTTTGTTTTTTTGTGCAGGACTTGCCTGATAGCTGAATCTGTCCTGTTACATCCTGGGATAGAAGATGTCTTCTCCCCAGGGGATCCCAGGACCTGAAGGGTTGTATTGATGTCCACTTCGGTCGAGTGCTTGATGGAATATTCCATTATCTCTGGAGGTATAAGAGGGGTCTCGCCCTGAGTCTCATCAGCCAAGAGGCAGCCTATGTAAACAGATCACAAAGCCCTTGTCAAAATGTTTGTTATTGAATTGATTTGGTTTATTTTAGCATTTCTAAATTCAGCACTACTGAGTGTTTAACCCCTTAAGGTTCACAAGGAATTGAGCGGTTGTTCAAGCGGTTTCTTTTTAAAATACATTTGAGAGTGACTAAAGTATCACGAGGAAACTGACAATGTGGATGTCCTGATCCAACCTGTCTACATTTTAAACACTGTTTCGTGCACCTCATTCCAAAAAAAATAAAATGTCCCTTGTACTTTAAAGGGTTAACAGTTATGCATGATACTTCAATTCAAAGGGCTACCACAGCCTGTATTTTAATGTTTTCCTTTTCTTACATTCCTCAACAAATACTAAATGAATACAAATTAATAGGAATGTACAGCGCTTTGTGTTCAGATTGGCCTTCAATGCATAACGTATTAGTTCAGAGCACTGACAATATTACTCCTGGATCTACTTTCTTTAATCAAAATAACATGGATAATTGATTCTTTAATTCTATTCAGTAATTTAATTCTATGAGTTTTTCAATTTTCTGCATTGCCCCCCCCCCCCCCAGTTAGAACAGAGAATTATAGTCCTACTTTGCATATAACCATTACAAATATGTTGACAAAAGATCACACAACCTAGGCACTGTCTTTCATACGATTACAGAAGGCTTAGTACCAAAAATCTTCAATATGTTTCTGAAGCTTCTTAGCATGAATGGACTGGAAAAACAGAGTACAGTTGTATAGTAAAGGAGATGACTAACCTGTGACTAGAATAAGCCAGTGAATATCTTCATACAGGTCATCCAGCACTTTGTTCTCTACTGAGCCAGATCCTGGAGAAGCCAGCAAGTGCTGCTGATGCCGTTGTAACTGGCCGTGGAGCCTTGTTACTCTGTCCTCCAACAAACTGACAAGAAAAAAAAAAAGTCCATGTTACACCATCAATAAGAACAAAACGTATCGCGCAATTCATTCATTTCATTTGAAATGGAATTAGAAGTCACATCCCCCTTTGGAACCTATTAGCTGTAAACACACTTACACCTTCGCTGTAACATGGATTTCACAATGTCAATGATATAATGATATATATATATATATATATATATATATATATATATATATATATATATAAAGGCAGATAACATAGGTCAATATCAGCTTTTTGTCTGTTATACTAAGTTTGGATGTGTTCGGTGGCTACCAGCTGAGAGTTTGTTTCCTCTTACACTCTGTGTCCCTTCGCTCACAGGCCTGACGCAGCAAAGGGTGCATGAGAAATACCCTAAGAGGTAGCCTACGAACACTTACACCAGGATAGCCAGATTAAGTTATGTGCATTAATACAGTACATCTAGGGATACAGTTTATATGCACACTTAGGAGAACAGCAATCTAAAAAACTAAATGGTACTTGTGTTTTCTATGATTTGGGCACATCAATCCATCAGAAGGAAGTACAATGAAGCTACAGATAACTAACAGTTACCTTGTGAGGAGAGGTATGCAGTGGTCAGCAGCTATCCTTCCCAACATGCCTATACTGGCCAACTGGTCTGAGAACAGCTCCCTGTCATCTTCCTGCAGCTCACTGATTTCTTCTTCTTCACGGGAGGCCACTCCATTAGCAGTCTAAGATTGGAGGAAAGAAATGGTAAAGCTTTGGCACTAATGATGGTGGAACTGGATTACTCTTT
Organism: Acipenser ruthenus; assembly: GCF_902713425.1. Taxonomy (NCBI): domain Eukaryota; kingdom Metazoa; phylum Chordata; class Actinopteri; order Acipenseriformes; family Acipenseridae; genus Acipenser; species Acipenser ruthenus. The sequence goes on from NC_081197.1 coordinate 53,709,719, forward strand.
CACAACCTCAGACACACTCAGTCATAGATAAGGTTACATTTATAAGAAACTTTGTAAGAAAAAAGAGCAGCGTTTGGACTTGTGCCTGTGTCAATTGTACCTGAAATGTAAATGTACATTTAAGCTGAGATCTATTGTTCGTGGGTAACACAGATTTATATTTGCCTGTAAATAAAACAGGTGGAAAATAAACTAAATGAAATGTATATATTTATTTATTCATTTTTTATAAAGACAGTCAAACTGGAAATAGCAAACTCAGCATATTCTAAGCATTTGATAAACTGGATAAATGTGAATTACTCCCATTAAAGCACAATTTCATATCTTTTATAAACCCCAGGGTAAAAATGATAATGATCTCACCAAATTCCTTGTGCCTTCAGGCGCTGCAAGATGGCACTGAATGTAGGAATTGAAAACCTGCACAGCATGCTGGATAAAGAAGCCTTTATGAAAATGCTTCTCATCTTGCACTAGTGTGAGCCAGGACTCCAGGAGTTTGTCATAGGCTTCCATGTATACCATATCATCCTTGTCAAGCTGCAGAGACACAACATCAAAATCGACTTGCTCAGAGAGATTAGGACATAAGAGCCTGTAACTTATCTGCAAATACTACTGTTACCAAAAATGTAGGCCATAAAAGTCACAGAATAACTGGTGGTTCTGAAGCTACTGTATAGTCTTGATTAGCAAAATCAATCAGAGAACTCTGCATAAGCTTGTCATTATGTTGCATTACAATTGGATTTAACAATTCAAGCTATAGATACAAAATGTAAGAGCAACATATCTACTAGTGCAACTGTGCCTTTGTTACATCTACCATATTACTGTGTGATGCCGATACTCCTTCAATAAATAAACAGCAGCTGTGTCATGTAAATCACAACAAGAACTAGAAACAGTAACAGTAACAAAAAAAACAAGTATAATTTTTAATATGTATGTATCTACCAAAACACATAACACTCGTCTCCAAATTGCTTCCCACCATTCCCTTTAAATGTTTTGGATAATTACCACTTCCTCTAAGGCAGCGCTTCTTCCAAAGGAACAAGTGAGGTGCGTGAGGCAGTTTACAAACGAATTGAAGAGCTCGCTGGGAATGGCAGTCAAGTTACTGCGAGGGAACATCGTTATTAAATTGCTGATAATGTTGGAAATCCCCACAGCTTCCGAATCCTCTATTTCAATCCTGGAAGAGATAAAAACAGCAGGGCCTACATTTATCATTCTTGTGTGCGCAAGCATTCCCTTCTAAACCGTGCGTACGCACATTCCAACAGAAAGTATGTGATTTATCAACACAGACGTTTGCGTGACAATGTCCTTAGACTCACACACACTCTGGATCATGCGCACGATTGTTTCCTCGGGTTAGAATGATGCTACCGCAAGACAAGATCAAACTCCTATTAAAATTGGCTACAGATGCCATGATTATTACTTAAGGAGAAGGTAATGTTTTTTGTGACGGCCTTGTTTGAGATTACAGAAGACATTAATATGATACTGTAAGTTGTAGCAGGTGTGTAGGCTATAAAGAATTTTTTTTTTTCTTTTATAAATAATTCACATATGGTAACGCGTCAAAACATCTGAAAAAGGTTGATCTCGCACTTCTGGAGACCGCTTTCCAATGGCAGCTATGGAATTGTGCGAGATGTTGGGTTTTAGGTTGCACAGACCAACCAAGCGCACACATCTTATTCCTGCACATGTTCAAGTTCTGTCTACTACTATTGGCTTTGTGGCTACTGATAGCTTTCAATGGCAAGATCGATAAATCAGGATTTAATTCTGCATGCGACAATTCTAAACTGTATGCATACGAACAAATCAAGTTTTTTTTATTTATTTACGCACGAATGATAAATATAGGCCCAGTTGCCTAAAATGAGCTGAGCTTGAGGATTAAAAAAAAAGCACATGAGCTTTAATAGTGAAACAGCATCATTATTATTATTATAAACTGGCTCAGTTTTATGACAGATGAGAGTACACAGAAGTAGGGATGTTGCACAAAGCCGTCACGTGCCCAGAATCCTAACAAATAAACAAACAAACAAAATAAAAAAACATTGGGAGTATGTGAACACCAGGACTAACATTACCCTTACATTACACAGGCATATGGCAATAACCTGCAGAATTAACTGTCCTGTAACTGTTCAATAAGAGCTACAGTCAGCACTCTGATACACACACACACGTCAGTCGCGCTTTACCATCTTGTATTTAGAATAAAATCAATCCCCATGTTACAATTTATTTCATCATCCGTCACAGCCCGCAGTTTTGGTTTTTCTTCTTGCATATGCAAACCAGTCTGTCTTCATATTGTGCAGTTACACGGTGCAGCAACAACAATGCAAAACGAGACCAGCTATTGTAATATAAAACAGTTAACCATTAAACAGTTTTAGATACTGCGATGTATTTAATTTTTTTTAAATCTGTTGTCTTTAGTTGTTTTTGCGCATTTTTATTTGCACGTGAACTGTGACATTAGTGCCTTATCGAGCACTATATAATGCAATTTTGAATATTGACTTTGGATACTGCTTTAATTCTGGAAACATTTTTAATTGCATTGCCTTTTACGTTTTACGCAGTTCTGTGCATGAGTAACTTGGGTCGTTAATAGGGAATTGTACATACTGCTACAATATGTACTGGATTTAAAAGTATGTACTGTATTACAGTCCACGTTTCCAGTAATCTCTTTTGGCAAGTGATATTTTCAGAATATCATATTGTTTTGAATTAAAATACTACTTCTGTTGAAAATATAGTACTGTACCAACAAAACCAACTACAGTACATCTAAATGGAAGCCTACTTATTTTAAAACACAGTCTTTTGAGCTGTGTATTTTTGACAATGTATCTTTTTTGTGTTCCCTGAAAAACGGACAAGGGTTGGAGCGGCCAAAATGAAATAATCAGATATGCGTCACACTCGTTTAACCGTCACTGAAGTCAACATAGGGTCGGATATGTGAGTGCTGACTGTACTAAGCAGCTGATTAGAACAAAACCATTAATGTCCTTCTACCAAGCTAAGACTTGAGATAATTATTATTTATTATTATTTATTTCTTAGCAGACGCCCTTATCCAGGGCGACTTACAATTGTTACAAGATATCACATTATTTTTTACACATTATTTTTACATACAATTACCCATTTATACAGTTGGGTTTTTACTGGAGCAATCTAGGTAAAGTACCTTGCTCAGGGGTACAGCAACAGTGTCCCCCACCTGGGGTTGAACCCACGACCCTCCGGTCAAGAGTCCAGAGCCCTAACCACTACTCCACACCGCTAATAGATAATAGAACAGTTACCCCATTTAGACTAGCCAGATCTTTTTTTTTTTTTTGTAGTGTAAATGCAGCCATCCCAGGTCCAGCTGTCCTAAAAGTGCCACTCCAGAGGGAGGCTCTTCAACAGTTTTGTTCCGTTTTCTGCTCTACTGTGAACATCCCTAAGACGTTTCACATTTGCCATGTACACTCGTGGGCAACATCCCCATTGTCAGTGTCAAATAGACACAAACAACAGCAAGAGGGAGTTTGTTACTCAGACAACAGAACCCAAAAATATCTGACAGAACGCTGAGACAGGCAGAGGATTCCACAATAGAAACAGACTTTTATATTTGTGCTATAATATGAAAAAAAACAACATTTAAGCGTGTATAATTTATGTGGAATAAATGGGAAAAAGCTTAGATTGCCACGATATGTTATTGTCAGAAATATAATTTTTCACACATATCTAAACATAACCTCTGATCGTATTTTGATATGTATCAATGAGGAAATGTTCGGTTTTGTGGGTACCTTTATCTAGAATTAAACAAATCATTACAGCAAAGTCTAAGGCTGTGTTTAAAGTTTTGTTCACTAGCCAGGAATTCAAAGGTAGTTTTAAATCTTCAAGGTTTGTCAGGTGGCATTTAGATTTTTTTTCTTTTTTTCTGTTAACAGAAAACCATTTGACAATGCGTGAATACTATAAATTGCACATTAAATGTCACTTACATGCAAAATTCGATCTTTTGATTTGTATAATGCCTTTTACTTAAAATAAAGTTACATTAAAATCCACTACCAAATCGCTATACATAGCACCTCTATGTATACTGATTTGGTGCATTAGAGCAGGGTATTATGCTAAAGCACTCGGGGGTACCTATAGCCAATGTTCTCTCGAATTTCTTTTTTGTACTGAGCAGACTACAAACTTCTCCGAGCACTACTTTTCTGTCAATGGGCAGCTTAGTTGAATACTAAATAAGTGACATCATAGTTAATATAAACTGCCCTACTAAACAATGATCACCAGCAAACGTGATTGTCAGTAAATTCAACAAATAAACTCGAAAATATCAGCAAGAACAAGGCACTATAAATGTTCAAGACTTTAAATAAACTAAGGTTTTAACATTGTCCAACCACACTATCATTTCAGCACCTTCCTATTAATTACCAAACCAAAGAAATAACATATCGCACTCACACACAGTATTACCTACGATCAAAGAGAAACTAAGGAAGCGCACAAAAATGCAGTTATCAAAAAGTATTTGTATTATTTTTGTACTTTAAATGGTGCTGTAAAGATGTTGCCATCTCTTCGGGTTTTAAGATAGTGAGGTCACTTGTGTTGTAGGGATTTATGTTTCTATGTACTAAACGATTTAACACTTAAAAAGTAACAAATATTAAACATACCCATTTATCATGCCGAGTAATCCTTCTACCAAACGGGCTAAATAGTTAACCTGGGCACTCTCATCCGGGAATACAGGCCCATGCATGGATGCTAACTGTGCCAGACACTGCAAGGAATCCTGTGCCATGTCCGAGTCTTCCCGGATCTTACGATGCACCTGAAATTAATAAGAGCAGTCATCACTTGCAAGAAAAGAAACATAAAATCAATAGAGTAACAGAAACATTTGCCGTCAATTCAGCTGTGCAGCACCACTATACTTACAACTCCAAAATACCTTTAACATTATTTTTTCTTCTCCTTTTCAAGTTCTGGTTTGGTGTTGTATGGATATGGATAATATATTTTAACCAAAAAAAACAACACACCTGCTATAATATCCCATACAGTAACCACTACGCATATAAAAAACGCTTGCAATACAGGTTGCTAGATTTGTAGCTCCACATCTCAAAAGTGAAGCAATCCTGTGTCTAAGAGTAGACCTTGTTGTGCAGAGTACTCTAGATGCCACGCATTGCAAAACAAAAACAAACAGATGCCAGACTTTCTAAAAACAGCAAGAATGACAGCGATGTGTATTATGCTAACTATGGCGGCGTTTACATGCACAAGTCATGACTATTTTACTCACGACCTGTTTGCTGTACTTTTCAGGAAATGCGTTGCTATGCAGTTCTAATTTAGGAAAGAAAATCGGTCGTACCAATGCAGATTACTCAATTCATAGTCATTTAGGGGAGGGGATATTTAAATGTACGTGTCTGCTTACTAAGACTAGGAAAAGAACGAGATAGAATTTCTACTAAGTACAAGTTTTATTACTTAGAATTTATATTTGTGTGTGTGTGTGTGTTTGTGGAACATCTAAAAGTTTATTAACACTAGAACCGCCTTTTACAATACATGTCTATTTTGAATATAACCTGCAATATTCTATTTTTTTTATATATATAGCCTGTTATCTCTACTAGACCTAGCAGCCATCAATTCCTTCGTTTTGTACAAGAAATACACCAGGGAAAATATCAGTAGGAGAGATTTCATCTTGAAGCTGGCCACAGCGCTTCAGCAGAAACATTTCGATCAGAAAACCGCAAAGCTGCAGGCTGCAGCAGCTCAACCTGGATTCTGTGCTGCGAGTGACACACACGCAAGAGAAATCATATGTTACTTTCATTTTAGATTAAAAACAGTTTTGTATGTACATAAACCTGTTTACACACTAGTTTCTTTTGAAATGTTTATTTTATTATAGTTTTTCATTTTTTGAAGTAGTGCTTTATATGTGGTAAGTTAGAAAATAAACCCTTTTATGTTTAATTGTTCATTTAAATACGCCGTTTCTGCTGTGCAGATGTTCGATATGATGTGCTTGAATAAAACTTTTGAGTTGTATCTGATAGTTTGTCTTTCATTTTAATACTGATGATGTTTAAAATGTACCGTGATAATGACTGCCGTCGGTGGTTGTAGGTAGGAGTATAACCGCGGCGGTTCTAGTGTTAAAGTAGTCTATAAATGTCAATTTTGTGTGTGTGTGTGTGTATGATTTGTACGGCCTTTCTGCTGGAGATTACGTGAGATTAAGTCAGAAGAACGGGATCTTGACTGCTGAAATCTTGTGAGCCACATGCATGATTCCTGCTCCAGTTTACATGGGTTTTTACAGCTATTTTTATCATGACAAAGCGATTGACCCTGCCCTTAAAGTCGTGCTACCAAAAGGACGTCCTTTTGCTGTTTCATGATGCATTCACGTGACAACTAAATCAAAATACAGGGAACTGAATGCCTAGTTGCAAAGTAATTATTATTAGAAAGAAAACTAAAACTAAACAGCATCTAATACAACTAGGAATTACTTTTATACAAACTGAATGTTTCCATTTACTGGATTTCTTGTTGGTGTTTATTCAGACAGTGGACAACTGGTAAACTTTGACAACTGTGGTACTCTGTGCTTTGCTTTAAGCAGCTGAACCTGAGGTGTGGACCTAGTTGACTTGTGTGACCCCCATGTATCAGATGGGACTGCCGAGAGGGAAACACACAACTAAACAGATATGGGCATTAGGTTTCATCAAACAGCCTAAAGACTACATTAAAAAGTGAGGGAATAATATCAAAATGGGACATTTTAGAACTTTGATCAATGTGTTACCAGTCACCATAGCAGCAACCCATGTTTTGGGGTCAATTAAGAACAAATGTCACACCCTTCTTTTGTGTGCCCCTCCACTAAAATCTGTTACTAAGTCAAAACTTGCTACTAAATCTACTACTAAGTTAAAAAGATGTCGAGTACACAAACATTTTGGCTAGTGCCTTCATTTTAAACTCCAGGCTAATTCCATTTTTTGCTGTAGTTTCTGTACTGTATTAACTGACTGGTATGGTAGGAAATTCAGTTCCTAAGAATATTTTTTGATCCTTTGCACTGATCAACTAAAGAAGATTGTTGTGAATTTAAAAATGTAAATGTGTTTGGGTGGGCTTGAAGAAAATAAGAAACAACAATTTGAATAATATTGTATGGTATTGCACTATGAGTTCTGAAACACTTGCTGCATGTCACCAAAAAAACACATTTTAGGAATACTATAGTGTTAGGATTTACCATCCAGAAGCCACAGATCCACAATTTGGCAGCCGTATAAGGTCAAAATGCCTATAATATGTCTAAATTATAAAAAAAACCCATCTGTATCTTGAGACTAACTATATAAAAGCAACTTCCAGGTTCTAATAAAAGGCTTGGATGCTGTTAATTTGGTACATAATGCCACTGTGTCTAATCCTAATGTTGGTTTGCAGAGGTCTCTGAACTCTGTAACTCGTGCCTGTAATGGTTGATTTTCAGTCTCGTGGACAGAGTCACAGTTGAGTAGAACAGCTGCTGGCTTTGCACAGACAGCTGCTTCGATTTTCGATCTGGCTTCTATTTCTCTAGGAAGTTATTCACATCGGAGATAAAACTTTTACTTGATGTAGGTACACTTTGGACCACAAATGTCTTAGAAAAAAACTGTCTTGGCATTTTATTAGGCTAAGAAAGAGAGATCCAAGAACATTCATTGTAAGACAGACCCCCCACTTTCATAACTTAGTTTGGCTTCTTCAATGATATCAACTGGCAGTGTTAAGATCTCCTTTACATATCCAGTTTCAGATTATTTTTAAACTTAGTAGATATATAATAAACTGGTTTCTTGAAATGTTGAATGGAATAGTTATGCAGTATTCCTAGAATTCAGAAAAAAACAATATATCTATGACATTTAATGAATAAAACACATTTGGATTTGCTTAGTTTACTAATCTAGTTTTTGTAAATTTCTGTATAACAGTATATTGTTTCATTCTCTATACAAATGAGTAGTCAAAATTCCTAAAAACTTTCCAAAACTTTTTTTTTTTTGTTACTTATCACTACCTGTATGTGAAGATTAGTTCTTCACAGATTTAACTTTACAACACACAAAATATATAAACCAACATATCAATACATTTTGAAAAAAACTGGAAATTGGAGAACACTCACAGCACATACAGTACATAAACAGTGTATAGAAAATGTCAAAGATCACAGTATATACTAAATAATCACATACTTCTGTAGGTGCTTCTTCTCCAGCTTTAATCATAATTGAATCAAAATATATAAGCCAGCTAACAAATAGTGTAGCTGGGGAATGAATGCAGTTCAAGAGGAGAAATGTGACTTACTGTAAAGAAGAGTTCCATGACTCTGCTGTCCAGTAAGGTCTCCCGCCAGGACTCTGTTGGCTTTAGCATCACATTTTGAGAGGATTCGAACATAGCTATATAATGCCGGCCCAGTAATCCAAAGTCAAGGTCAACAGCAAGGACTGGGGGTTATATAAAAAAAAAAACTCCCGGGTCACAGCCAGGAGCTGTTCACAAGAGAATGTAATGGAAACTCACTATAAGCCGCTCCACATACACTACATAGCGACTGCATGAGGCCAAGGAATAAAAGGTATTAGGGTTTGGAGAAGGGAGACTCCTTTAGGAATGTGGCATTCCACAAGGCTGTGATCACTTTGTCAACCAGTGTGCTGCGTGTGTCAAGGGGAAAAGGGGCTTGTGGCCACACTTAGAGCAACAGGTGTCAACATTTACAAGAGGAGGGGAGCAAAGGCTACTCTTTCTACTCTTTGTTTTGTTTTGCCCACCCCCACCCCAACCCCAACCCCACAAAAGCATTGGTTTAAATTTACAAAAGCAATTCTGAATAGCATTCCCAAATAACTCACTGAAGTTAGAGACAGAAATATAACAGCAGTTAAATCACGTTGTTATTTACTTTAATCTATCTATCTATCTATACACATATATATACACACACACACATACATTTATATATACATACACACATACATTTATATATATACACACACACACACACACACATATACAGTAAAGAACCATACCAAAATGTTGGGCACCTGGCGAAGCCTCTTGCTATAAAAGAAAGCTGCTACTGAGAGGATCACACCGTATTGTTTCCTGTGAGTAGGCACAAAACCAAAAGCAACCAAACCTTTGGCCATCAATTATGGAACCGAGACCAAGGGTTATTTATTTATTACAGGGATTAGTATAAGAGGGTGCGTGTCAGCGGAACCTATCACACTAATGAGAGCAGTGCACACCGCATTCATGAAGCCTTTTATTTTTAGTTGTTTTTGCAGTGTTTTTTTTTGTCGTTTTTGTATTTCTGTTCAATTCAAAACCACTGTGTATTGTTGCCCGGTTCCTACCGTTGGTGATATCAGCCCATAGCTTTTTGAGTGCTGCTTCTCCATGACAGCGGATTACCCACAGCCCCTATCACAGCAAGTTTCAAGGCAATTGGATATGCGGTTCTCCAGATGTATGAACAAGTGTGAAGTGTGACAGCAGGAAGATAATAAATACCAGTATAAGTGGACATATGTTTAACACGTTAATCATTTAAACCTACTTTGACTGCCTGATCAACAATAATTTCTTAAAAAATTATTTTAAAAAAATACCTCGGGTCAGTGGAAAGACAAGAGCTCTCGAACCATCCACTGTTCTCTTCATCTGATTTATGTTTTCTGGCAAATCCCACTGTATATAAAGCAACCTGAAAAACACTTCATGAAGCCAACATACCACAACCAAGCAGCCAACGTTCTTTGTGCAAAATAGGAATTATGTTATTGTTATCTGCTCAGCAAACCTGCTAGTGCATTTCAACATGTCATGTGAACTAACAACAGTTCACCAGTGTGACAGTAAACTGTATGCAACAGCAGAACTACATACCAAGTCCTTACATTGGTACCCAGCTGGGCAAATTACAGCACTAAACGTAAATTTTCTCATAGTTCATTGCAGGACATGTAAACACATGGTACCGGACACGCCGGGTATGTTCTGAGCTCCCTTCCCAAAGAATATTGCTTTGTTCCTTTAGAAAGCATTGGCTATGCTTACAATGACTTCTGGCACCCAGAATGGAAGATTATTTTTCCAGATTCATGATGTCTTCATAATGTCATCCAGCATGGCAGAGTAAACCAAAAAACAGTAGAGAGAGACTAGACAGGGTGTTTAAATTGTAATTTCTCTTTGCTAGTTTTATACAGTCTGATTTATTATCATTTTTTAATTGATTTGAAAACTGAGCGTTCCATTGGGGTTAAGGATTATTACTAAATACTCGAAACATTGTTATTTAAAAGTGTTATTTCCCTCTCTTTCCTTTATATAAGTGTTGCATGGAGCGAGTTCATGTTTATTATATTTAAGATGCTAGCTATTTTATTTTTGTCTGACTTGTTTGTAAATAAGAAATCACATCCGTATGATTTGATTCTTATAAGGGGTTGATTCTTAAAAGCAGACCGATATGATTACAATTAGCAAAAGCGTGCCTCTGCGCATCAGCAGTTTAAATACTGTATACAAATGCCAATGGTGCTCAATCACTGAGGACAACACGTCAAAACAATCAAAACAAGTTCTCGTGGGTAAGCAGCTTGTTATACGATCACGATTATGTTTACTCAAGGCTGCAGAATCCTATTTTACTACAGTATACTTGAAGCGATTGTCTTGTGCAGTGTTATGTGTAATGGTCTTTGAATTAAAATGACATTACAGTACAGCCTTTTATTGTCAGGACCACCACTGCATTTAAGCATCTGTGGCTTGCTTTTTTTCAGTTGCGATACAAATCTCAGTTTTTCACTAAGAGATGCAAACCTCCACAATTTGCCCAGAAATTATTGTTATAAGTAGATTGATTCTTACAAGTGGAGTATTTTAACATGGTTAGTAAAGGAATGATTTTGTCCCAGTGGTTTTGATCACTATATACGTTTGATTCTTATATCAGTAATTCTTATACATGGAGTGCACTGTAATAACACAGTACACCCTTGCTATAACGCCTGTCATTATAACGAACCTGGTCCCTGGACCCCAAATAAAATTAAAAAAGATAAACAGACACTATCAACATCCCCTCTGTACGCACGGGATGCCACCTCCGCATTGAAGACTCTTTTGTCTTAACGAAAATCATTTCATGTTGCAACATAGCTGGAAACTGGATCGTTTGGAAAAAGGAGTAATCGCGAATATAGGTTGTCAAAAAACACACACAAAATCCAATTGTTATTTTAAATATTATTCCTGGTAGGGTCAGAAGAAAAAAAAAAAAAAAAAAAAACAACATTCGCAACAAGCCTAAAGCAAGTTTAACACACTACAGGAGTGTTACTAAAATATTTATTCCCGGCAGATTACAGTACTTTGGAATGTAATCTATATACACTAGACATAAGTTTATGAAAAGTCTTTTTTTTTTTTATTCAGTGACAGCTGCAGCATCACACGTTGCATCTTGTTAACTGTACCAGCTAACCTTCACTATCTGTGAAACACACAATGCGGAAATCCCTGCCTAAAACATAAATCATAATAAATTGATTTACTTACCACAACATGCATATCCAATATAGGTCAAGCTGACCGTTTCTCCAAAATTGCGTTTAACATCACTGATGTGTTTTTTTTTGTTTGTTTTTCTTAACGTTATTGAATATTGTTAAATATTCATTATATAACAGTTCATTTTGAAACTCCAAAGAAGCGCAAACTATATAAAGTCAGTGTTCTTTAATGTGCACAATGTTAATAACTATGCGCGTTACAAAAATGTAATTATTGAATCGATTATCCAGTATTTTTATCTATGTATATAAATGAGGAGAGGAACTGATCAAAAAAATCTATTTTCGATTTAATTGTAGCAGCCCTAGTCTCTGCTGGCTGTGCAGAAGCGAAAAGACTGTGGAATAACCACAAATGCTGGAATAATGTATGGAAGAAGATGGTAATAAATTTAAACAACATTACATTTTACTGCAACTTTATATTAAAATATATATATATATATATTATATATATATATTATTACTATTGGCAGCCAAAAATGCTTATTTTGATAGATTATTATTTAACTCAAGAGTATTAGGCCATTTCTGCATTGACCCTTTGAAATTATATTAAGCAGGGTTGACTATCTTAATATTACTAATAATAATAACAATAACATTGTTTTTGTTATTTTTATGAATACCTAAAAATACAGTTTTAGCAAACAGTCCCGCCCCGTTTGACTAGAAGTAGCAATATTTATTTAGTTTACCAATCTGAATGATAAATCATTAAGCTACAGTAGTATATTTAACAGATCTCATTTGCCACGAGCAGTATGGAACGTTATTATCATCATAACCCTGGTTCCCTGAAATAGAAATGTAACCATTAACCATATGAGTATTTACCATACGGTAATGGTTACATTTCATACTATAAAGCAAATACTAGGTTATTTGGATGTTTTTGATTAAGATCAGTATTTGGGAAAATGACCTTGAACTTCTACTGTACTGTATTTTGTTGGTTTTAGTTAAATTTTATAACGCATAGTACCATATTCCTTCAGATTTAAGACCCACTTTTTTAACAATTTTTTGCTTCTCAAAAATAGCCTGCGTCTTAAATTCAAGTACAGTATAGTGATGCGTGTATAAAAACTTGCCAACAAAAGATGTGACTACCCGAGTACACAAACAGCAACGTGACTTACTGCCGAGAAAAGACTCTAATCATCGATGACATACAGGAAGCCATTTTCAAAGAAGTGTCATTAGCTTCCTGAGGAATTTGAAGAGAAGCTTTTACAATTTCAGCGTTCCTAACAAACAGTACCAGCTTGGACAGAAATGCTGATCAGACCCCCGTATGTTTCGAGATGCCAAGCAATACCACAGTTGACATATTGGGAGAAAAACAGGTGTGAGTAATCCCAACTGGAAATGAGAAGCAGCACATAACTAATGCTCTGTGTGATAGCAGACGGCCGCAAACTGCCTCCATTGAGGGAGGGAAATTTGGGCTGCGTCTTAAATTCGAAGGAATACAATATTTCATTTTAGAAGATGTCCTTCTACAGTGACCTAATCAGAAGGTGACACTTGCTGGTGAAACATTGTATTTCAGTAGTAATCTACGATAAACCAGTTTCTATTCAGGATAACGACCTCTAGTGTGCAGAAGATGCAAAACAGGTTAACCGAACTACATATCGCATTGACATCAATATTGTCGTGGAGAATAATACGCTATACTGGTGATCGCTACCACTGTAGCGTTGCGCTTGGAACGAACCAGAAATATTTAAAGAGGAAAATCTAAAATAAATTTGCATTCAAAAAGAGCTTTACATGAACAACTGTTGTAATTGAGGCTATTGCAAGTTATTTTAACCAAGTACACTAACAACTAAACTGATGTTTTTAATCAGTGGGGCACATTTTCATCACAACTGGTTAATGTAAAACTAGATAAATGTAAAACTCCTTTTTTTGTCAGTTGAAATACTGCATCCATGAGGCATGTAGAAAAGTTAGAACAAAGACCACATAGTTATTTCAATTGTATTAAAATGTAAATGTGTAGCTCCGGTGTCTTTGAACTTCACCTTCAGCTGGCTTTAAAATGTGAAGCACATCACATAATAAGAGAAGGATATAGTTAGGTGGAAGGAAGTTCCAACTCAGGACCTGGCTGGCAAGTGCAAGGTACCGCTGAAACACTGAGGACATCTGAGCGCTAATGTTTCCTCTCCGACTGAACTCCTGCAGAACTTCCACTGTGAGCATGAAAATCTGCCGTAGGTCTTCTTCCTGCCATGAAAACAAATATGTTTCTCTTTCTAAACTTCAGAATAACTCAAAATAGCTGACCAGTAAACTCATTTAGTGTCTGTCCAGTTTTGATTCATTTTCAATATTAGACACAAACTATTTTATTAGTTATGATAAGGCAGGTATACACAATGACACACCTCCTGGTGTCTGTTGCACCAGTACACATTACTTAATTGAACCAATGTAACCTTCTTCCAGCTCTTAATCTATTAATTTTATGATATACACACATATATACACACACACACACACGTAGGACTCCAGACCTTCACATTTTGTTGTTATTATTATTATTATTTATTTCTTAGCAGACGCCCTTATCCAGAGCGACTTACAATTGTTACAAGATATCACATTACACATTATTCCACATTATACAGATACTACATTATTTTATATACAAATACCCATTTATACAGTTGGGTTTTTACTGGAGCAATCTAGGTAAAGTACCTTGCTCAAGGATACAACAGCAGTGTCCCCCACTGGGGATTGAACCCACAACCCTCCGGTCAAGAGTCCAGAGCTCTAACCACTACTCCACACTGCTGCCCTGGCATGGGGTTATCTTTATGTGAAGTTTAAGAGTAAACCATCACATCTCAAGCACCTTCCTCAGTTTGTTGAGATATCTGCGGTAGGGCTCTAATTCAACCAGGCACTCTATTGGACATGGGTATGCGTTACTTATCCAGACCATGGTTAGAAATGACTGATATCTACCAGACCCCGCTTCTCACGTCCAAAAAAATTGATTTCTAATATATTACTCCACGATGGTCCAACAGCTGTCACTATTCCTCTATATTTGTATGTAGAAAGAAAGTGACTTACCTGGAACAGACGTTTACAGCTACCATGGAATTCCATGCTAAGTCCAATATTGCTGGTTTTACTAGAGCTGGAAAATTCACTCAACAGTGCTGTGAGAATGGAGCAGGCCAGTGTCTGCTGTAAAATTGAAAGACAAGAACAACGGTTGAGTTCACAAAAGCACAGCGCAAGTGAGCACTCGTTTCCAAGCATTCATAAATATACTGACAGTGTTTATTTTTTCTTCCAGTATTTGCATAGGAAACTAATACTGTAAGATAAATAGAATAGTTTAGCCAGGTGGCCTCAGCAGGCTAGCGCATATACTATTTTATTCATAGGTATGGAAAATAATTTAAATTGCAAAGGACAAAGGTCTAGAATATAGGAATTCTGTCAAAAATGAAATATTTACTCCAAGTTATTTCACGAAATAGAACTACCATAGGGTATATTTGCAGAAATGAACTTTTGCCACAGTTTTTTTTACCGATTTCTCCTACTTAGCATTACAGAGTGACACAGGAATGAAACTCTGGCCCATCAAAAAATTTCCTGTCCCATCCCATCCTGTGAAAAAACTTTTAAATTAAATTTTTGCTCCCATCCCGTACTGTTCCATACAAAAAAAAAAAAAATTCCATTCCTGTCCCATCTGGTCTTGTCAAAAAATGTCCTGTCCCATACCGTCCTGTGATATATAAGAAAAAGAAAAGAGACTGATTTCTTTTAACCTCTCACTGTATGCAGGGCCAGATTAAGTTTACTGGGGTCCCGGGGCTGTTATCGTTTTGGGTGCCCCTCTTGGCATATTCAATTCCTTTCCTTTACTGTTTTACTACCACCGCGCTCGATTAACATTAACGTCAAATTATCCAGTCTTAGCTGATCCATATTGTACCTGATTCGATGTTTGAATTAGCGCCAGTTTTGAAAATGAGCTACAGTGTGTTATTGGCAGTTTAAAATACAAAATGGGAAATGTGTTGTCCTTATCTCTTACGAATATGTAGGTTTATAATAGGTTTGTAAAATATATATGCAGTCAAAAAATGTTTAGCAAATAATACAAGGATAGTACACAGAGCTTTCTTATGGAATTTTTTTTTTATTATTATTATTATTATTATTTGTGTGTAATGCCACAGTTTTTGTCTTTTTATTGTATTTTTTTTTTTGGGGGGGGGGGGGGGGGCCAAGTGAGCAGGCTGTGTTTTAAGACAACCTAAAAACTTCATGGAAACCGAGTTTAAGAAAGTTGTACGATATCAGTAAGTCAAGCAAGGCCAAATTGGAACTCAGGCACAAACATTTAAATATAGCCTCCCATATTTTAATATGAATTAGCTTATTAGCATTTGGAACGAGAATTTCTCAGTCTAAAAGAGAACTACATGGAAACACACAACCCGAAACTACTACCATGTTTCCTCCTGTTGATTTCTCTCCAATGTATTTTTCGAAGTACTGGTACCTTTCCACACGTGTTGGTATTGTATTAAAATAGTGCGTCAGCATTGGTGTTTTGTTTAGCATATCTTCCTCGCGATGACATTGTACTTGCTTTGTTTCTGCTTTTCGTGCGTCGCTCTCATACTTCCTAGGGGTGCTGCTCTATCAGACATTTTTACAGGTTCTGATCTGCGTCACGTTTGCGCCATGGCACGTGACTTTGAGTCATATGATCAGGCAGTCGCTGCTCCTCCAGCGCAATACGGCTTGGTAAAACAGACCTGTTGTTCCGATCATACAGTCACATGCTCCTTATTTATTTTTTAGACATTGTATTACATATATGTATTTTTGGGGGTCCCTCAAAATCTGAGGCAGGGTCTTTTTCGAGTTTTTCATTCTCATCCTGTTCCTTCCATTCACTACTGCCATATTACCCATTACAAGAACAACAAGAACCACACAAACCTACTTCAACCATTTTATTATGCATAACGTGTTGATAACAGAAAAAAACAAAACAAGGGCCACATTTTGCGTTTCACTCTAACTTGAACTCCCAATAAGTTTACTTAATCCAATTATTTGCTGAGCTTGACATTTAAAATCAGTTTAGATCTCTTAGTTTTTTATAATGGTCTTGAAGCAAGCAAGCAAGCAAGGTTGAATTGAATGGGTGAGCTAGTGACATCACTAAAAGGGGTGTGCCAATTAAAATGAGTGTCGTTGACAGGAGGGTTACAGTGTCTGTCATGGTAAATATATGGATACCCACAAGTCTAAGTACGCATTTGATTGGTTCAATTTTAAAAATTTCATAGAGATTGGTTTAGTATTACAACATCTAAATTACAACATCTCGTCTGACAAACTAAAGTTGCTCTTCTGCTCTTCCCACAGCTTTCAATCTTGCTCCCGCAGCCTTCAGTTCCACTCCCATTCGTTCCTGCGTGATTTAAAACTCTTATTCCCAGTCCCACTTGTTCCCGCCAGTTTCATTTCCGTTTCATCCATTCCCGCAAACATAAAAGAGAAATGTATTCCCATACCGTGGGTCCCGTCTTAATGTGGGTCCCGTCTCTCTACTCTGCAACCACTTTTAACATGAGTACCTTTTTTTTTTTTTTTAAAAAGTGGCAATAGAAGATAATTTCAGCAAATATACCCTATGGTAGTTACATTCCATTTGAAACTAGTCATTTTTTTTCATTTTTGGCCATCACTAGCAAAATACCCATCTTATAAACCTTTGTCTTTCAAGTATTTCACAGGTTAGTGACAAAAATACAGGTTATTTTGCGAGAGTCACAATGAGAAACAGAGGTCACACCACCCACTGTAGCTCCCTCCTGGCTCTGCAAGGGAGGATGCTTTTCCAAAGGGCCTGTACATGGTTTTGACTTCAAAGAGACTGGCTGAAGTCCTAGTCTGCTTGGTGCCGGGGTGGACACAGGGTCTGGGATTTTAAACTGTCATTCTTACTGGCAAGTGTCTATAGGTTAAAGGGAAATATGCACACTATCTCCAAACATACCACAGATTAAAGCATGGACAATGCTATTTATATCCTGGTACATGCAACAGCTGAAAATTGTGCAGTTTATTCATCAGCTGAACCTTTCATCTGACAATCAGATGAGGGACATTTTACATTAACTTTTCGTTTGTACATGGTGTGTGTAAACGGACACACTTAACCATACAGACGGGCCGGCACCTTTATGTTGAACTGCCTGAACCTCTGCGTTTGTTTACCTCTCTGCAGAGCAGAGATAAGATGACTGCATGTGCTGAAAAGAAAATCATGTCATTGACACATTTTGTTTCATTATGAAACTATCTTTCACACAATAATAAATGAATATACGGTACAAGAAGACTTGTACAAATGTCTTCATGTAATTTGTTTAATTGACTTTAAAAGTTTGCTTACTGAAGGGTTATCAGCAAGATACTGAACACATTGAAACGTTATCATAACCCTGGTTCCCTGAAATAGAAATGTAACCATTACTGACTGAATGTATATTTAGCTCCTAAAGACCCGAATCCGGAAAAGTGTATACCAAAGCTGCTCACCGAGCCTGCGAGAACTGCACTTGCAGATCTCTGCGTCAATTTTCCTTCAAGCCTGCTGTCAGTATAGCCACCAGTCTATACTAGGGCAAGATTGTCGAACGACTGGAATGCTTCAGGGCTAATTACCATTCGGAACCCCAGTAATTAGCTAGGCTGAAAAAAATGAGGGAGAAACTCGCCTCTATGTCTGTGTTGTAAGGGTTGACTGGGAAGCTGCCCTTAACAGTCTAGTTCCAAAACCAGGGTTTTGAGTATCGACAATATTAAGTCTGTAGAACCTAGTGAAGGTTTGGGGAGTAGCCCACACCGCTGCATTGCATATGTCTGACAGATGCACCTTGGAATAAAGCCTACGAAGTTGCCATGCCCCTGGTGGAATGGGCAGTGAGCTTTTCTGGATGGGGCAAGTTGGTCAGCTCATAGGCAACTGACCGTGTCTGCTATCCACTTGGACAACCATTGCTTAGACAGGGCTTGACCATGGGACTTCGCTCCATACCAGAAAAGAAATTGTTCTAACTGCCTACAACTTCTCGTCTCGTCAACATAGTATGCCTGGGCCTGAACTGGGCAGAGCGTATGGAGCCGTCGCTCTCTGTCAGACTGGAAAGGAGGTAGATGAAAAGCCTCCAATTCCACAGGCTGGTTGACATGTAACGATGAGATAGTCTTTGGCAAAAATGCAGGATTGGTATGGAGCGTGACCTTTGTCTTGGCCTCTGTAAAAATTAAGCAGGTCTTCAGTATAGAGAATGCCTGCATCTCAGTCATCCGCTTTGCGGAGGTGATAGCAAGCAAGAAAGCCCCTTTAAATGCTAATAATTTCAGCTCAGCTGAATGCAGGGGCTCAGGTGGAGGCTTCATTAGGAACAAATGTCCTTCACAGGCGGCCAAAGCCATCGAAGCCCCTTTCAAAAATTGCCCAGCCAGGAGCTCCTGGGGAGGACGAGTCAATCTTAACATGGCAAGCTGAAATAGCACCAGACAGACCTTTAATGTGGAGGGGGATTTTCCCTCGTCAAATAGCTTCTTCAAAAATTGCAGTACAGTCGGTGCCCCCTAAAATCGGGATACTGATAAATCGAGATTTCTGCTTAAATAGTATACAACTCCAGGAGACTGTTCTTCCCAATGCTATTTATGTCGTTTAATTGGGAAACCACTTCATTTAAATGGGATACAGCATTTTTAAAATGATGAACGGAGATCGCTTTTCAGAGCAAGACAGGTTCACATAGCACAGTGCAGGGAGTACGTGACTTAAAATTGCGTAAACCACGTTGAACTCTTGAAGGAGCTGGAGTCTCCTGTGGTTTCTCAGGCTGCTGTTGCAAAGAAAGTTGGCATGTCAACATCGCTGGTGACTCGCCTTGTGATAAGATGTAATTTCATTCTTTTTCATTTAATGTAGAAATAAAAAACAACGATCAATTTTGTTTAGAAATAATAAAAAAAAAACAATTGACTCATATTTTAAATGACGTATTTAACATTTAATCATAATGTGATGTGATTTTATTAGTTTTCATTTAAAAACTAAAAAAGTGCAACTAAGGTTGTCTCAAATGCCTCTTGATTAATTGGGACAGCCGCTTATTCAGGACATTTTTACTCCTCCCGAGATGTCCCGATTAAGCAGCGCCGACTGTATTACTGCTATGGGGTCGAACCCATGAGGCAGACACCATGTCTGAAAGATGCCCCACTTTCCCCAAAAGGAGACCGCGTGGACACTGCTCTGGCATTTTGTAGGGTGTCAATAACCCTGTCAGACAGACCCAGACAGCTCAAATGCAGTTGTTCGGGGCCAGACCCAGAGCTGCAGGCTTGATGGGTCGGGTTGCCATAAGGTCCTCCGTGCCTGACTGAGCAAGTTGTGGTGCGTCAGCAGTCTCCACGGCTGGCCGCTCAGAAGCTGCATGAGGGAGTCTCCTGAGCCAATATGGTACTACTAGGAGCACCTTGGCTCAGTCCTGCCTGATTTTCCCCAGACACAGCGGGAGCAGGGCGAGCGGTGGGAAGGCGTATAACAGATGCCTCGGCCACTGGTGTGCCAAGGCATCTATTCCCAGCGGTTTCCACGCCTCCTATTATGGAGAACCAGAGAGGACAGTTCATTCCTGGGAGGCAAAGAAATCTATATCTTCTCTCCCAAATCTCACCACCTCGGGGTGAAGCCTCCACTCTGAGCTACTGGGGACCCCCTGAGAGGAGGTCCGGCACCCAGTTTGTCACCCCGGGCAGATGCACTGCCTGCAGTGAGAGGAGGTTCTCGTGCGCCCACAACAAAAGCTTGCGGGCCACACGATGGTGACTGGGCAACCAGAGGCTTCCCTAGTGGCTGATGTACACCACTGTTGTACCTCCTGCAAAAAATGCTGCAAGGCCAGGTAAACTGCCTGCAGCTCTAAAACATTGATGTGGAGACCCTGCCATGGGGGTTCCACACACCTTGTACGTCCCAGCCATTCCACACAGCGCCACAGCCCAGGCTGGACGCGTCCATGGTGAGGACTTCCCTTCTGGTGACACTGCCCAGCTCTACATCTAGGCGTGAAGGCCTGTGGTTTTCAGAGAAGGACAGCAGCAGAAAGCGGCCAAGATGCTAATGTAGATCCTTAACCGGGCGGCAAATGTCCCGGCTGAATAGACTCTCTTGAGCATCACCTCAAAAACCCGGCACTGCTTGTTAGGGTAGGCAGCATCCTTGGATAGGAGTGCCAAATTAGGCACAATAGAAGCCTCATCAGGTGGCAAATAGGCCAGGATCAGCTTTTCTGCATAATGCATCCTATATATAGGGCGTCCATCGAATGGGAAACAGCAGGAGCTGCTCCGGTCCGGATGGTCCTAGGAATACTGGATTTCATATGGAAAATCTGGGTGGGATATGGGAGAGGCAGTAGGCTCGTCAAAAATTGATTGCCTTGTTTCTCCTGCTATAGGCCAGGTTGCAGTGGTCCTCTTGATTAGCGGTACAAGCTCTGCCAACAGGGAGAGCTTAAATCGCAGGAGAAACAGCTGTGCAGATCTTTTCCATCTCCTGGAACGGCAACTGTTCTTCCGCTTCCACAGGGGAGGGGAAGTAGGCAGAGCTCGAGGAGGATAAGGAAGACTGTGCTTGGGCTACTTTCCCAGGTGCGTCGTCCGCTCTCCCTCGTCAGAGCCATGGGGTAAGGACGCAGCTACCTCTCTAAGAGAGGGTGAAGGGGAAGAGCGCTGAGCAGGAGTAAGGAAAGCAGAACGTTCATTAGAGCTGTAGGATAACCGCTTGTCAAGCGTACACTTGGAGAAAGGGGCACAGACTTCGCAGAAGCTGCGATTAACCAGTGCCTCCTTGGCATGTTCTGGCTCCAGGTAGGAAGAGCACCTGCCGTGCATGTCCTCCATAGGCAGACTGGCCTTGCATAAATCACAGGGATAGAACCCGGGCATGATGCAAGAAACAGGTAATGCAATGTACAGTTTAGGGTTGTACAGCTCTTTCCTTAATCTGCTTATATATAATCGACCGGGCGGGTGAAGACCCGAGCAGGTTGTAACTGGGTCGGTGTATTTAACACCGGGCCAGTACTGGTTCAGAACCTGGTGGGCACCAGGCCAGTTTGGTGGCTTTGGCACCATTCAGAACTGGGTTGGTACTGGTTCGGTGACTTTAGCACCGGGTCGCTACCGATTTCGTGACTTTAGCACTGGGTCGATAGTGGGATGGCGCCAGGTCAGTACCGGTTCGGAAGCTTTAGCACTGGGTTGGTACTGGGACAGTACTGGTACCGGTGCGGTAGCCTCAGTCCGGGGTTTGGTACTGACTGGATCCACCAGTTCTCAGTCACCGCGGGCGTCAACGTACAGGAATGCCAGCCTGTAAAAGCCACAGGCAAAACCACTCAGTCAGTACCAACATAAGAGTGAGGGAAGCCTGCTTGTTAGAATGGACTAACAGCCTCCACAATGGTGAATCTAAAAGCTGTTGCCAAAAAGGCATCAAGCTACTGGGGTTGAAATTGCAAGCAACAACCAAAGCAACAGCTGCTCTTGCTACACGTGTGCTGAGCACTACGTTGCAGACAGGCCTGCGGGTATTATCTGTAAAAACTGAAAAAAAAACACAATGAGAAATGACTCTCAACAAAAAACAGTAATTAAACAATGACATAAATAATATGAAACCTCTCATTAGTGCTAAAAAGCAAAAACGAGATCAAATAAGCTCCAGCCAGAGCTATGTAGCCTGGGTTCAGAGCACAAAGTCAGCTGACTTATGTTGGATCCCTGGGAAGGTGCGACTCGAGCCGCTGGCTTCACAAGGGGCAAAAGGCCGCAGCTGGATGTAACTAGCAACAGGCTATAGTGCACATAATATGCTTAATAGAAAAGTATTACAGCGATTAGTTTAATGTTACATATAATTTGTGTAAAACACAAAAAATGCAAAATATATATCGATAGAAGCAAAAAAGTACTTATCTGCACAAAGCTCTCCGATCGGGTCATGACTGCCACAGGTTCAGTAAGCAGCTTTGGTATACAGTGTTCATGATTCGGGTCTTTAAGAGGCAAGTACCCATTTGGTAATGGTTATATTTCATACTCGAAAGGGAGCTCGCTAGTTAATTAAAAATGGTACAACAACAAAAACATTCAGGGGATAGTAATTTGAGTAAGGGATGGAAGGTATACAGTGTTAGCCTGTGATCTAAGAAAATGCACTGGAAAAAGTGAAAGTTTTAATGAAACAGATACATAAGCAATGGAAATATGGACAAGTTGCAGCTAAAACACACCACTGTGATTATTATTTCTGTTTAAAAATATATGCATAGGTAGGTTTAGCATTCCAAATTGGTATATATTTGGTTTATTCTATGGTTTGCATTTGTATACATAAACCATAATTGATGTGTGCCTATCGATCACCAAATGAATAATCACTCGGATTACTTACCACTGTTGGGTTTCCACTGCTTATTAACTGACTGACTTCATGGAAAATGCCCTTGCAGTCAATGGATTTGTCTAATGATCCACGCTTTACAATAACTGCTACTGCTAGTAAAATCTGCTCCCTCACATATTTCTGAAGGCTGAAAAAAAAAAACAGAAAAAAATAAATGGGGACCAGTAAAACAAAAGAAATAGATAATAAAACAGTATTGTTTTATAATGTTTCCAGTACATCCACCCAGCTTGCATTGTATTTAATTACCTGCAATTGTCATTGAATTACAACTTAAATGTTAAACTCCACATTATTTCCCCAGTTTAAATAAGTGCTTAACAAAGTATTAACTATTAGAACTAGAAGAATTATCATTGGCCATACATTTAAGATCTTTCATTTTGCTTTTTTTTCCACTTTAATTCAGGATAAGGTAAATAAAAGGTAAGAAAGTTGATTTTAAAACTTTGGTTAGCTCTCCTTTAAGGATGTAAATCTATGTTTAAAGACCAGGGGTCATATTTATAAAGGGCGTTTACCAGGTGTTTAAATTTAGGCTAAGAGTTACAGGCGTGCAAATTGGAGTTGAGTGCGTCTGGATAAAAAGGCTGTCAAAGAAACTTCAACCAGTATTCAAAAAACTATTTAAACACCCTTTTAGCTGAACCCGTCTAACTGTGAAATATGCAGTGTTCAGCTTCATTCTTGCAGATAAAATTTGCTAGTAACCTGCACACTGGTGGATTAGCCAATGGTGTAAAGCAGGGGTTCTGAACCTATGGTTCACAACCCCACTTTGGGTCACTGAGCTATTTCCTTTGGGGTCCCAATCTCGCATGCAACATATAGCAAAAAATCAGAAACCTGAATGACAAGTTGCAATACATAAATACAGTACATATAATCAAATGCAGCTCATGATGAGATGGTGGTCCCTAATACTACAGTCTAACATAAAACCATATATAAGCAAATGCACTTAGAAATACACGCTTACAGCTACAGCTATGACGATAAATACCCACCAGTTAAAATCCTACCACATCTGCTAAAATCCCAAACACATTAAAATCTAGTTAAAACCCAGATGGGAGAGACACTGCTTACCTTAGCGGGTGTGGAGGAGAGGTGGCTTATGTTATATTTATGCTTTGCTGTTTTGATTTGAATTCTGAGAGCAGCTTAAGTTTGTTATGTTTACAGCTGCTGTATTCTGCAGCATAACTGCGTGCTTGGTTGCTATACAAAATGCCAAGTTAAGGCAGTACGTTTGTCTCCTATGCGACATGACGTTGTCACATTGGTGTTTGCTCGTAAACTTGAACTTATAAAATGGCTGATGCGACAGCAAGGAAAAGGAAAAGCCAGTGTGTTATTTGTAGTGAAATCCTCTCTGCTGAGTCAATTAAAACAAACAAACTTAAGCGTCACTTGGATACTCACCACCCTCAATATGTTAACAAAGGTAATATATTTTCCCAATGGAAAGCTGAAGCAGTGAAAAAAGCAAGACTTGATGTCGGAGGACTGTTTTAATAAACTATTGTGGCTGTGGAATTCTCCTATAGACTTGCTCTGAAGACAGCCAAGGCCATAAAGCCTTGCACCAAGGACATTTTTAGATTTATGCTGGGAGCAGTGTGTGAAAAAGTTGAAACCCAATTTCTCTGTCAAATGATAGTCCAAGGAGGATTTTGGATGCAACAGGTGACATTCGTGGACGAGATTAAAGCCATACAATTTGGTTTATTCAGTTTGCAACTTGACGATTCCACAGAGGTTACGAATTGAGCTCAACTGCTTGTTTACATACGATGTGAAAGATGAGGACTTCAATGACGAATTTCTTTTTTTGTAACTCTCTGGAAACAGACTGAAGCGCGAAATGTATTCTAAAAAGTTTTTTTTTTTTTTTGAAGAGCATGGTATTGAGTGTGAAAAAGTATGTGGAGTCTGTAATGATAGAGCTCATGCAATGCTGGGCTCCAGATCCAGAGATAGGTGAAGGATGTGTCATCGACTGCAATTGGAACCCACTGCATGATACACAGACAGGTGTTAACTACATTGCCTTTTTATCTGCGAGAAACATTGGATTCAGCGCTGTTAACTTTATCAAAGCGCATGCCCTCAACAACTATCTCTTTCACCAGCTTCGTAAAGAAATGGATGCTCCTCCTCATATAATGGTCCGACGGCTATCCAAGGGCAAAATGCTGAAGCGTGCAATTGATCTGCGAGCTAAGATGAAGTTTTTTGATCAAAAAGGCAACTTTCAGTGATGAAAAACAGCTTAACGGAATGGCGTACCAAGTGGATGCGTTGGTGCTCTTAAATGAACTTAACCTGTCACTCCAAGGACCCGATGCCAGAGTCCTTGACCTTGAGCCCCCACCTCTACAGCTTGCTGATTTGCTTTTTTGTCTGATTGGGCAGCACTGTGTGAAGCAGGAAGAATTATTAAAATAAATAAAAACTTAACCAATTCACACTCACTTTACATGTTGAATAAAATCAATTAATTTGCAGTTTAGGAGGTTAGTTAAAAAATTTGGCCTGTCTTAAAGTGTCCCGAGATTATAGAGCCTGGTGGCAATCCTAGTGGGGTGGGGTGATCTTGTTAAAAAAATAAAAAAAATAAATAGAAAATGGGTCTGGGAATGGTTGAAAACCAATGGAATGGTTTTCCATAGGGCGTCTGCTAAGAAATAAATAATAATAATAATTAATTTATTTAGCAGACACCTTTATCCAAGGTGACTTACAGAGACTAGGGTATGTGAACTATGCATCAGCTGCAGAGTCACTTACAACAATGTCTCACTCGAAAGACAGAGCACAAGGAGCTCAAATGACTTGCTCAGGGTGACACAATGAGTCAGTGGATTTGAACCGGGGACCTCCTGGTTACAGGCCCTTTTCTTTAACCACTGGACCACACCGCCTCCTATGTAGAAAGGAATGTGGGTATGTAAACGGCTATGCTGTTCCAGGTCATTTTTTAGTCCCTGTGCCCTAGCATCCCATGAAAGGCTGTTAGAATTATTATTAGAATTATTAGACCCAGACATGGGAACTGCAGGTCAGCGCTCTTGCACACTTTTATTCATACAAAACAAAACTCAAAACACTATTAAAAACCACATCTTGGGTAAAAAGAAAAACTCTTCAAAATTAACAAAATAGCACCCAACTTCAGCTATCACACTGCAATCTTTCTCTTTCAATTCTCCACTCCATGCTCTCCTACACACTCACAAACAAACGTTGGATTTTTAGATCATATGGCCAGGTGTTGATTGACAATTAATCATCCAGTCACCACGGCCACATTCCACACTTTTCCAATCATACTATAATCAATTTAAC
Organism: Acipenser ruthenus; assembly: GCF_902713425.1. Taxonomy (NCBI): domain Eukaryota; kingdom Metazoa; phylum Chordata; class Actinopteri; order Acipenseriformes; family Acipenseridae; genus Acipenser; species Acipenser ruthenus. Next base: position 53,736,398 of record NC_081197.1, read on the forward strand.
AATTAAACAATCACACCTATGCGGCTGTGCAAACGGTGGTCATCCTGATTCCAGGCTGTTCCTTCACCAAGATGGTCACCAGCCACCAAACTCACACCCACCCATGTGCAGAGCCTATGTTCTGTCACAGTCCCCTAATTCCCCCTTTTTTTTCCCAAAAAATGTTTTAAGTCGCATTGACGACCATTTCAGTCACAGTCTGGAGCCCTGTGTTTAGTTTTTTATTTGGGTGGAAGGTTCTTGACAGACTGGGAATTGCACACACGTCTTAAAAAAAAAAAGGGGGGGGGGGGGGGGGGGGGGAATTGCTGCATTCCTGCAATTGCACACTGAAATGCAAGCCCTGCAAAGGCACCTAAACACAGAAGAGTTCTATGCAGGTACACTCCACTGCAAACTACGTTTAAAGAAATCATAAAACAGTCTACAATTTGCCAACAAATACGAACAGGAGTCTGAAACATTATCTGGTCCAAGGAGACTAAAATATAACCTTTCCCCAAAAATAGACCACAGTATGTTTGGAGAAAAAAGGGAAATTACCTACAGTTAAACATGGACGTGGATCGATCATGATATGGGGGTGTTTCAGCAGTTCAGGGACTGGAGACATTCATGTGATTGAAGATCGAATTAATGCAGCCATGCATCAAAACATTCTACAAAGTACAATGATACCATCCACTCGTAGGCTAATTGGCAGACAGTTTATCTTCATGACAATGACTATAGCATATGGTAAAGTCAACTCTGTAATTCTTACAGAATGGCCTTCACAAATCACTTTGGCCAAGTAAAACAAACACTAACAATTCTAAACAAGTATATTTTAGATATAGCAATTGTTTCTCTTAATTTAGACTTGCGTCTCGCCTCCGACACTTTCTCCTGGAGCACAGAAAGCTGCAGGTTTTTATACGGGTGACCATCTCCCGATTAGCAACAATTAATCAATTAATTAACTCGGGAGATGGTCACCTTCTGCACAATGTTTTTAAATAAATAAACAAAATGCAAAATGCACAGCTTTTCACCGTCATCTTAAATAATAAACAAATATGTCAGATGGCTTTTGTCCGTCCGCACAAACAAAATATTTACAAAAACAACAACAAAAGAATACCTACATAAATCATAAAATACACACAAGTGGTGGGCACCCCGTCACAAAGTGAAAAAGGGCTTGATTTCAAACCACATGACATGAAGCTTTTCTATGATTGCTCAGCTGTGTAGCTGTCGTGCGACGAATTCGCAAAAATAGTACCAGGTTCTATTTTTTTTTTTTTTTATCGCTCACGTTGGAATTTGTTGTGTTGCCTTTGGTATGAATGGCCCTACTGAAAAGCACAAGTTTAAATGATTTTCTCGAGCCGCTTTGTCGTGTTGTTCTTCACGTCGCGTCTGGTGTGTAAGGGCCTTTACTTATAATAAAAGAAAAAAAAGTCACAGCAAAGATAACACATAAAACAGGAATGCGCTAGAAGCTGATCAAAAGGGAGTTCATTGATGCTTGTTTATTTTGTCATTACAGTGGTCTACAGGTAAGCAGAAAGGTAAGTGATCCCGCTTCAAGTAATTAACATTAGCTGTATTTAAGTAACATTATAAAGGTGGTGGTGTTTTAATTAGGTGATTTACTGTTTGTGATAGTACCAGGTGAGTGTGGTAAATTGAATAGAGGTTGATTTGCAATTTGATTGGTTTACACACAGCTTTCAATAATCTAGGTTAGTATAATAGACAACTAGCCTATTTGTGCACCAGCACGAAGCAACGGCCAACCGAATAGCCTCTCTACCAAAGAGCTGGGAGTCTAGCTCTGCAATTTTTAAAGGAAATAAAGAAAGTGCCTAATCAAAAGTGTTTTTACATTCATTTCCAAGATTTCACCGACTATTTTCAAATTTATGATTTTCGTCACCACCGTAGCCTTACCCATAATGTAATATAGCCATCAGTCCAAACTCACTTTACGTGTAATATATTATAAATTAATAAGGTAGAACTACTAACTATTGCATTTTTATTTAACAAATATCTTCTAGTATGTATGTATTACATTTTTGAAATGCCTCTTTGCATTGGTAAATGTGTATAGATAGAATGTTACTGCTTCAGGTCTCTGCATCTTAAAAAACATGTACAGAACATAACTAGAAATAAACTAGGAGTCAAAAGACAGTTGAAGCTGTAACGAATGCACCCACTGGTCCCTCCTGAGAAGTGTTTTGTTCAGCCACCAGTTTTCAGTTCTGATCACCTGTACCAAATCCTAAAACATCCACAGATGCTTCTTGTGGTAATCTACTTACTTCGGCCTCTGCAAGACGTAGGTTAAAAGGAACGTTCGCAGAGATTCAATGCTGCTCTTCTCTAAAAGGATCCATTCCCGGACAACGGCTTCCATTATGGCTGTGGCAGCTTGGAAAAGAACATAGTCCACTTTGCTAGTTTCTGTGGAGAGGAAAAAGATTACAAAAAGAAAAAAAGGTTTAGTGTCTATTTACTCTTCCTAAAATTGACATCATCCATGCATCAAGCTAAAATGCAAGGGAAAACAGAGAACAACTGTTCCACAGTCTAGTTTGTTTACAAAGGTACAGTTTTAGATGTCATATACAGGGAACACCTATATCGCTTCAGTGCAGGGTGATCAGAAAATGCTGATATCACGATAAATTATCTGGATCTAGAACTGATATTTTTTTCTTTTAGATAACTGTAAAGAAAAGAACAGTTGTATTCATGTCACAATAAACAGTATAGAACAGAATTTCAAAGAATATATATATATTACTGAATTTTATTATTGTAAACTTCCAAAAGTAGTACAACAGTACATGTCCATACAGTAAACGACTACTACACTAATTTCAGAGAATGATGTTGAATTAAGACAGAAAGGAACAGAAAAGCGTCTGCAATCAGGAGACAAACTGTTCTACTGACAGCAGTTTAAAAAAAAACTTGGTTAAATCGTAATCAATTCAGAACTGATTTATAATTTTTTTGATTAGAAAAGTGAAGGTTCCATTGGGAGTCGGGATTATTACAAAAAAAAAAATGGTAATATTATTTCTCTCTTTCCTTAATATCTTGTTTGCAGTGTTGCATGGAGTTTTTGTCTGTGACTAATAGTCGCAGACAAAAACTACTGGCACTCTACACATAATTAAAGAATACATGTTAAATACAAGCATTAATGAACAATAGCCACTAATTAATATGCCAAAGACCAAAATACACCATTTCCGGTAGTATAAACAATCTTTATATTTAAAAAAATAAAATTAATACTTCAGCAATTTCAAATATTTGTTCATGACTAAAGTACTGGCACCTTTACATTAATGTCTGTAAAAATGTAATAAATAATTAAAAATATATTCATTGATTGAAAACAATTACACAGTAACTAAGCTGCATCATAAAGTCAAGATCCAGAAAAGCAGTAATTATTTCCAACATCTGTTGAACAGATGATTATCAAGACAAAGGAGTTGGATTCACGTTTGAGAAACACTCATAACAAACTACAACAAAGAAAATGGCTACAGAACAGTATCAAAGAAATATGGAATATCAAAACCTACAACCTGAGCAATAAACAAGAAGTACCACAGAACAAATTAAACAAACGCTTCACAGAAGTGGACGTCCAAAGAAAATTACAGGTACAGTAGGTAGGAGAATCATCCAAGATTAAAATCCAAGAACTTAAAGATTTAGAAGCAACAGGCATTATAATGCACATAAGAACTGTACAAAGGCACCTGAACACAGAAGAGTTGTATGCAAGTAAACCTCCCTGCAAACCACTTTTAAAGAAAATTCACAAAACATTTGCCAAGAAATATGAACAGGAATCTGAAGCATTCTTCAACAAAATTCTCTGGTCCAAAAATGGACCAAAGTATGTTTGGAGGAAAAAGGGTAAAGCCTGTAATGAAGAAAACCTACAGTTAAACAAGGTGGTTTGATCATGTGTTGCAAACCCAGTCACTTGTGGTATACCTCAAAGGTCTGTTCTTGGGCCTCTTCTCTTCAACATCTACATGCTTCCCTTGGGTCACCTCATCTGCCAACAGAGTCTCATGTTTCACTCCTATGCTGATGACACCCAGCTCTACTTAAAACTGGACCCTGGAAGCCTCTCTGCCATGATAAGGCTCTCGGCTTGCATTCAAGACATCGAGGCCTGGATGTCTGCCAATTTTCTTCAGCTCAACACTAGCAAATCTGAACTCCTTCTAGTAGGATCTAAAACACAACTTAAGAAATCACAATATAGCTGCCCTGAACCTGGAAATGGTCTGTTGCTGCCTTCCCCCACTGTACAAAGCCTTGGTGTACTTCTTGACAGCAATCTCTCCTTTGATGCCCACATTTCCTCCTTCTACCACCTTCGAAACATCTCCAAAGTCCCTACCTTTCTCTCCCGGGTGCAGAGATACGTTGTCATGCATTTGTCTCCTCTCGATTCGACTACTGCAACTCTCTCTATGGTGGTCTCCTGGCACGCACCATAAACCGAATGCAGCTAGTTCAGAGTATCGCTGCCAGAATGCTTACAAGATTTATGTCCCTGCCCACAAGCTGAGGTCCTCCGACTCTGGCCTGCTTGGAGAACGGTCGTTTAGCTTTATGGCTCCAACTCTTGGGAACTCTCTCCCAGTTTTCCTGCGTGATGCTCCCACAGTCGCTCACTTTAAATCAACTCTCAAGACCCACTTGTTCTCTATTGCTTTCCATGCTCTTTAAGCCTAGTAGCTGTTATTAGCTGCTACTTTTTTTTCTCTCGCTCCACAATGTTTTAGAATTCTTTAACATCCTAGCCTTGCATTTAATGTATTATGCATGGTTTTTCACTGTATTTCATGTATTGTGCATTTTTCACTGTATTAAATGTATTATGAATTGTTTTTTTGTTACTGTATCTTGTAAAGCACTTTGTGATGGTGGACCACTAGGAAAGGGGCTATATAAAATAACGACTGATGACATGGGGGTGTTTTAGCAGTTCAGGGACTGGAGACATTAGTGTGACTGAAGATTGAAGCCGTGTATCAAAACATTCTACAAATTACAATGACACCATCTGCTCGTAGGCTGATTGGTAGACATCTTCCAAAACGGCAACAACCCAAAGCATGCGGCTAAGTCAACTGTGGAATTCCTGAAGAAAACAAAAGATAGAAATTCTAGAATGGAATTCGCAAATCACCAGATCTCAATCCAATAGAAATGCTTTGGACTGATTTGAAAAAAGCTGCAGCCAAGCATTGTGTATCAAATCTGTCTGAGCTGAAGGAAACATGCAAGACAGAATGGGCCGCGCTTTTACCAACAAGATGAAACATACTGGTTGAGAATTATCAGGGGGTCCCAGAGTGACTCATCTGGTAAAAGCCGTGTGGTATGCAGGGTGAGTCATACAGCGCAGGTTCGCGTCCTGGCTATGCGGAGTCACAGATCTTCACTGGGGACTCCGAAGGGAGCGTTGCATTGGCTTTGGCGCTCCAGTGGGTTAGGGAGGCAAAACCGGCAGGGACTGCTTCTCCTCATCGCGCTACAGCGAACCCTGCTGGCCAGGCGCCCAGTGAGCTCAGAGCGGACAAATGCAGGGCTGCCGTTTGTCCTCCAGAAACCAGTAGCTCGCCGACATCCGCTCTCAAGTCCTGGGTGTAAAAGACGAAGCTGGCTTGGTCATGGGATCAGAGGATGCCCAATGAACCTTCAAATCTCTTGAGCTCTGTGGGGAATTGCTGCGGTGAGGGGGAAATGTTATTGGACATTCCACATTGGGGAGAAAATGAAGAATAAAATAATGGGGCACACTACATTCATAAAAAAAAAAAAGTAATTATCATAAACATCTGAAAGCCATAATAAAAGCAAAAGGAGGAAACAAAATACTAAAGCAATGCTTTTGTCATGAACGAATACTTTAAATGAAATATGTTTGTTTTTTGATAGATTATTAAATTCCTAGAAATTCTGTATCTTGTTTTATTAAAAAGTAAAGTTTACTACGTTTGTCCCTAAAATGTTACCCTGAATTATGGTACTATAAGCGTAGGGTGCCAATAATTATGTCTGCGACTGTACATTCAGGTACCTACAGCTCTCTGAAGACTGCTTGCACGCAGCCTGAAAGCTCATTAGTAACTATAAAACACTCAATGGCAGGATATGTAGTAACAGTAAAATAAACTTTGTACAATTATTTAAAATACTTTTTCCACTAGTCTACAAGTAAATGAAAAAGACTTCTACAATTATATACTACAGCTTCTTATATGCTACAGCTACCTTGTCACTAAACACTTGTAAGGGGTGGTCTCTGTACTAACAAGGTGTAAACTAGCCTATTATTTTACATATTCCTCTGGGCTTAAAGACAGCTGTTGTGGACAAATAAACTTAGGATCTGCCTGTCTAGGGGGTCTGTGAGACCACACAGGGATATACACATTTTTTCACAAAAAGGAATCATTTATCTTTCATGGCTCCAAAGTAAATTTGCTTTTCTTATATACATATATATGACCAACGATACTCCAGAAGTCAAGTCTTGTGCACCCATACCTTTAAACATTGAAGTACTAAAAGAAGCATAATACAATAAAATAAAAAGGGTTTATCATGTCATCACTGAAACACTTCTAACACTGGATGTGTTTCTTTTCACAATAGGACTCCCCACATGCAAATGTATCTACTTACAACTTATTTTTGTATTTGTCAAGTCTATTTAAGAAAGCTATTATTTTGATATTTAAAATGTACACACAGTAAACATCCTTGCTTCACATGAACTGTCAAACAATACTACATAGGTATCCAGTTGATCTTTGTAGATCATAAAATACATATTTTGGGCATTTATGTATGTTCAGTGGGTGTTTTATAATGCCCCCATCCACACATTCACTAACGCTAAGAACTGTGCAGCTGAGTAAGACCAACAGAAGCTAGTAAATCAAGAGTCGTTTAATCCATTATTATAGCTGGAAACGGAACATAATAAATCAGTGAACAGCTCCATAGCTTTTTAAGGAGCCCTGTCATGGCTGTGCTAGTGGAGTAGACACAGAACAGCGCAACCTTACGTGCAATGACAACTTACCTAAAATGTGTTTGCATACAGCAAAAGGGGATTTGGATTTTCTGAAAGACAGGAAGATGTGCTCTGCATGCTGCCGCTGCTCATTGCTGACCATAGATGGTGGTGCCTTTGAGAGAAACAGAGGAGGGGTAGGAGTACATCAGTGCTAGTTAATAAAACAAACAATGTCAAACCATGTCACAATGTTCTTGAATTGCATCAACAGGTTAGGAAAAGAAAACTGCTGCTGGATTTATACACCAGCAATTGTCTGTTTTATGCTGGTATGGGGCACTACAGTTCACATTTAAATTGCCAACTATTCTTATAGATTTTTATAAACACAGATTTAGTACGATGAGAAAAGCAAGCGCAAAGCAGAAAGGCCATCAGAACCTCTTGCAGGGTATTTTGATTGAATAAAGGCTGCCCTCTAGTGGGTTGAATTACAGCAACCCAACTTGGTGGCAACCAAGGGAGCCTGTTAACATGTAAAGATAAATCAATACTGCTGTTTAAATGAGTTCCTAAACCAAGACGACTTACTTCCAAGTGCACCTGTACTGGAATATATGAGCTCTCAAAGCTATGCATTCACGTTACTCATTAACTTGATGATTAAACAGGCTACATTTTAACTGTAATAGAAAAAAAATTGGTTTACACATTGTTCCTTTCTTGGAGCAATATAGCTTGGACAAAAACAATGTAAACACTTGTCTTCACACTGTCACCACAGTATAAGGTAAAGTAAGGCCACAACAGGCAGCCAGGATGGCACCAATTCGACACAACAAGCCTGCAAAGTGTTCACAACAGTCTGGTTTGATCCACGACTTCCTCAATAAAGTATCAACCCTTAGAATTTCTTTATTTCTGAAAAAACTGAACAGTTACTTGAAACAGTTTACTGCTCTCAAAATCTGTCAGATCATCTGTCGTCTTACCTATTGCAACTAAAACTACACTTGCAAGTATTTGTATAACATAAAATAAATAGGTTTCATAAGGTCACATTGTAACAAGGTATAGGAATGGGCATTTCCGTATATTTTTAATGATCCTATACACATCCCTTACCAAACAAGCGAACGACGATACTTTACATAAATGTGCCACAATTATGTAATGCTTACATGATACCAAAATTCAAGTAACACCAGGGATGTGCAATTTCTGAAAAAAACTTCTTGTCCATGGGACAAAATGCTAGAAAAATATACCTGCCCCCTCACTGTCCCATAAAAACACACAGATAGAATACAATTTTGCTTTTATTAAACAATGAACACAATCAATTAGTGATTAATAACTTCTGATTCCAGAAATCAAATAAATAAAACATAATTCAGTCCAAACATACTTTCCAAAACTGAGCCCATCAAATTTTTGTGCATGACACACGGCAAAACAAAAATATTGTTAAAAGATTCAAGCTACGTCAGACTTCACACAGGCCAATAGAGATACCCTTTATTATGAGGTCCAGCACTTCAGCATCTTAGGTTTCGATGACCGTATATACCATGATTTTAAAACTCAGCATTACCAGAGAGCATACTAAATTGCTTTACATAACCAAGAAGACTTCCGTAGTTTAGAGTTTCCAGGAATTTGTGTGACTCCCTAGAAATCTATAAGAATTTTGATATGAATTGCACAACCCTGAATATGTAAAAAAACAAAATATAAAACAGCTACAGCGACTAGAGAAACGCCTGTAATAGGAATTGCTTGGATCCAAACAATAACATGATTACGTTGCACCAATTCCATACATAAGACAATATTTAATGTCAAGGAAAAAAAAAAAAGCTGGCATATCACATGTTTTAAACTGAAGCACAAGAGGGACGATAGAAATCTGATCAAACACAAATACTTGGAAATCCAGAGGTGCTGTATTAACACCAGCAGAATACAATAACCCCAGGTTCATGCAGCAGTTGTGATGGTGATCAAACATGTGTGAGTACTAGGGGGTGCTAGATTAGGTTTAATTTATTAAACATTTAAAATTAGCTTAAACGTTAAAATAAAAAAAGACATTATGAGAAAGTGCTATTACATATTTTTAAACAAATAGCTTTTTATAAAATTACTGCATATATGTCTATAAGTAGGGCTTCTGATTTTCAGTGTTTTACCACGACTAATTTAAAAATGCAATTGATACCATTTAAGCCAATCGTGTATCTCAATCACAACTGAGAAACGCGTTAATAGTAAAATGGATTTAATGTAAGTGTTTTGTTTTGTGAAACAAATGGGCTTTTAAATCTTAAGTATTACTTTTTCATTTAAAAGCAGAAGTGACTCGTCTGTTAATGTAAATACAGTTGCACATAACAATTGTAATAAAGTGTGTCCAGCATAAAATACTTTATTTTTTATTATAGCTTTAATAAAGATTAGTCGCTTATTAACATGTTGCAATCTCATTTATACATCCCGCTTGTAAATGTAAAAATGAAGGCTTGGCCGATTTAAAAGCCCATTAAGTAATTTTAAAAAAATGTAATTTAAATCAATGTTACTAGTTTCTCAGTTGTGATTGAGATACACAAATGGCTTAACAGGTATCAACTGAATTCTTAAAATAAAGTAGAAAAGTTGGCATAAACCACCAAAAATCAGAAGCTCTAGTTATACAAAAGTCCTTTAAAAATCTGGTGTTCAGCACATACAAAACTGAAAGAACATCAAGAAAAAAATCAGAATTCCACAAAGCAGCAGTTATAGTTGGCAATGATTTCAGATCTGTGATGCAACAAACTACAACACCTATACATCAGGAGATGAATTCAGCTTATAGAGAAAGAGTGAAAAAAACAGGCAGAAGCTATTTTTTATATTTGAATAACTCCAAGTATTGCTTATAGTTATACTCTTAGTATGCTACTTAAATTTACTAGCAAATGTGTTCAAAACTGCACTGAAAGGAACATTTCCTTAAAGTATGTTGTAAATGTGTTGAGGTGGGGGCAGAAGGAACCTTTTGTATTGAACATTTTATACCTCGTTTCCATGGACAGCCAACTCGAGTGCGCTCAAATTGAGCTGAATTTTCCCAGAACTCGAGCTGTCCATCAACTCGAGTTCTGGGAAAATTCAGATCAATTTGAGCTCAAAAACTGGATGAAAAAGGAGGTGTTTCCATGCTTTTCTGAGTTATCACACGAGTTGGGCAGGAAATACTTGAGTCGTGCATTCGCTGCAGGTGGTATTACAGTCAACTGCCAATGATTTAAAAGATATATCCATCTAGATATTCTTACACATTTGTTTCATGCAGTACGTATACCTCTGGCAGACTGGAATGCAAAACAGGGAAAGAAGCGCTGGACAAGGGAAATGCTGTGTCAGATGTATAAGAGAATGGCAGTGATGAAGCCAATTTGCTTGAAAACATAAAAAGTAGACTGGACTAGGGACGGGAATTTTAAACATATAAACTCTAAGAAGTGGTTAAACGTTTAATAATATGCTAGACGTATAACCGGTCACGTGACAGATGTCACCAAACGCATATTTTTTTATGCATTCATTTTAGTAATTTATCATCAGTAGCCTGTCGCGTATCAGACTGCTCTAGTTCCACAGTAAGGGCGGATATTATAAAAAGGAAGGGGTTTGGCAATTGCCTCCAAGTAGCTTTTCTAATTGGTGCAACAGAAAGATTGACACTGGGGCGGGTTTTATTCTTGGTCGATCTGGCGCTTCATTGGTGCAATGTGTGTGTGTTTATGCCTGTAGAAGGCATGGTATGGTATCAATTCCAAGGCAGGGTAATAACGTTAATGACAAGTGTTTTTTCTGAGTTTGTTCTATATTTAAAATGGCATCTCTAAACAAAGGAAGCCACGTTTGGAAGTATTTTGAGGAACCGGACGAGAAAACCGTGGTATGTAAATAATTATGCCAAACAAAATTGCCATACCACAAAAACACAAGTTCAATGCTTCACCATTTGAAATGAAAACATTCAGAATTATTGTGGATGGAGCTACTGATGGCAATAAAAAGCAAACATTTGCTATAGATTTGGCTGAACGAAGCATGATCACGTTATGATTATTATTATTATTATTTATTTCGAGGACAGTGCGTGTGAATCATGAATGCAGCAGTTTTGAAATCGATGTAAGATTATCCTAATTCTGTGCCGACCCATAAAACAATAACAGCAAGGCTAGAAAAACAAAGAAAATCATGGTGCAGCTTTCAAAGGGAGAAAAAGCTGCAATTACCACAGACTCGTGGACCCCATTACCCAATCTTCCCATAGGTGGAAGGCGTTTTTCACTTGAAATTGTTCTGTAAGCTTTTAGACCGAATGGCCGGTTATGTTTAGTACAATTTTTATTTGTATGTTGAAACTACTGCACTAAAGTAAAGGACCTCTGAGACGCACTTCAAACAGGTAGGCCAGGCATCTCTTTTTACAATTTAATCTAAAGTTATGTGAATAAGTGAATTTGAATACTTTACGTTATACTTGACCATATACAATTAATTGCACAATAAGGCAAACATTATATTAATTACTTAACATATTACTCGATTGTGTGTTAGTTTGGCATTTAAAATATGACTTTTGGCAATGTTTGCGAGGTTTATGTACATTAGTACAGTATGTAGAGGAGTATGTAGTACTCGTAAATTGTAATGCTAAAGTACTCGTCTCGAGCAACAATAGATTTCAAAAATCCCACCTTTACTATCAAAGACTGCAAACTTTTAAATCTGAGGCAGACTTTAATATCGGTCACAGTGCTATTTAAAATTCCAAAATATTGTGCTATTTTATCCCTGATAATTATACTTTCCAGAAGTGAAAGTATTTCCAACTTTGTTTTAAATGTAGTCAATGTTGCCAATTATTTTTATTATTTTCTCCCAATTTGGTATGTCCAATTATTTTTTAGCATCTGCATTTATTTGAGCTAGTTTAGGGAAAAAATGTACATGTTTAATTATTGAGGGCGGCGTCTATTACAATCTGATATCCCAGTGCGGCGCTTATTCAAGGGCGGGGGTAATTCAAAGTAATGCGGTATTTAAGGTTTAACTTAAGTATTATATATTACAGTACATGACAGTGATACATGCAGAGCGGGGTACAAAGCTTTCAGTATTTTCAGCTTCTTTGTTCATGGTGAATTGGTTACATTTTGTCAGTTATTTTTGAAGGCTTGTTTCGTATATACAAAATGTATCGTGTACCAATTTGTATATTTTTTTTAAAAGTATGTATTCATTGTCACGCAGAGCGTCTACATGTTTTAAATGTTTAGGCCTACGTGTAAGAAAAAAAAAAAAAACAACCACAGGTCTGCTCCACCCGGCTGCTTAGGAGTACCTGCACTTTTTTGTTGAGAATTTCACCCCTGCCTAGTTTTGTGCACAACACAAACTAAAGCAAAAGTTAACGTCTACTATATCATAAACGTTGTCGTGTAGTTCTACGCAAATAAACTAACAGACATCACCGACTTATAAACATGGCTATGAAACTAATAGTTAAGAGACTTTACAGTTGTGACGGAATTAAACCAGCACCCATTTCAGTTCAGAACAGAGTCAGAGAGAATTTGTGTGCAAGCGAGTGGATGAAGACAGCACACATTCAACCTCTAAACTTAAAGTATTTTATACATTAGGTTCATCTCTACATTAATAATTAGGTGATGAATTCTGTACCATAACCGTAAAATGTTTTTGTTGTTTCATTTTTAAAAAATCCGATGATGATCCTAATTAAAATCAAGTGATTCCTCTGAAAAATTGCACTAAACAAGACGATGTACAGTTACACCTGACATACACAGATTACACCTGGTCTTGATTTTGTATCAGCTGCTGGAGAAAGGCACTTTGGATCTGCACATTTTGCGAAGTTTATAGAAACAAAACACAGCCTGTAGTCAGAATGCCATGGGTTGGATGGGGGTCTGTGGCTGTACTAGACAGAGAGGCACACCACAACGCACAGCCTACTCTTAATAAACGAAAACAACAGCCCCTGAACCCCGTTGTCTTACCACTGTGTATTTCCACGAGGGGTAATGAAAGTTGAATAGAATGTAAATACAAACTGCGCTCTGTTTCTTACCATTAAAACTTTGGCAGCGCTCTCCAGCTGTGTAATCACTTCTGCTGCCCCAACAGCCGCCATCATGGTCTCTCTTCAATGACGCGCCGTGCGCTGCATTGTGGGATAGAGCCGCATTCATGGAGCAGTGCCTGAGGCAACGGTGTTCAGTAGTTTATTTTATTAGATTATTTGATATTATATCAAGTTCTGTTGTGGCCTGGTGTGTTTGAGTAAATTGACAATGTCTGTCAAGCAAAATGCTTTTACTACTGTAATTAAAACCCACTTTTGTAAAATAATAAATTATCAGGACTATAGACACGTATTTAATATAATATTAATAAGAATGTTGATCTAGATATCGACATCATTTATAGTTAACTGGGCATGATCTGAGCTCCAGTGCGCATATATATATATATATATATATATATATATATATATATATATATATAGAGGCCACAAAACAAATGTTAATTTTACATAAAGAACTATAGTTTGGATTCCACTTTGGAGCCATGGAAACAATGTAACAGCAGGTTTCACTTGTTTGCTCAATTAAATTTTGCTGTAATGATAAAAAATAATAATGCTAATAATTTAGGTGCAAAGAGGTGACCTGTGTATTTCTGGTGTCAGATTTTCTAGTACAATACAGGATTAATAGTTTCACTAGGATTCATACAGCATTACAAACCAAACTACTACACAATCATATCTAACAGTACTACATGGGGTCTTTTTTATAAAGGGGATGTCAATTTCTTGCAAACAGACATTTCTTTAACCTAATGTAACCAAATATAATGTTTTAAAAAGTATGGTATTTGCTAAAATGTGTATTTCTTTCAGACCTATGTAGTGAATTTGCAAGGTGGGGACAATCTGGAATAATTTTATTGAGGTACTGTAGTAAGGGTAGCTGTCAGTTTATCAATTAAAATACTAGTAGAGGGTGGACTCTCAGTTCATGTGAATCTCTTAATAGCCAACTAAGGGTGCCACCTTTGAGGTACAAAAAGACAGGACATCCAAACAGAAACTAAAGGGAGATTGATCGAGAAATACTTTTAGAAATCTGCATTCATTCATCCATCTATAACATAACTGTTAACAACTATTTAATTGTGAGCCTATTTCAATACAGCTAAGTCACTGTGAGCCTATTTCAATATAGCTAAGTCATTGTGAGCCTATTTCAATATAGCTAAGTCATTGTGAGCCTGTTTCAATATAGCTAAGTCATTGTGAGCCTATTTCAACATTGTACCTTGGTTTATACAATTCGGCAACAAAACTTAATGGCGCTATGTTGTTGTTGAAGTATCTACATGGAGGTGAATGCATTGCATCAGATAGCGTTATACATCCTCACTTGTTGCTACAACTATTTAAATAACGTACCAACATTTTACACTTATAACTTTAAAGTCTGTTTCAAAGCTCTTTTCAAAATGTCCTCTCTAGCGCACTGATAGTGTAAGGATTATTGCCCACATTGTCAAACAGGTAACACAACAATAACGATCCATGATGTGTTACGGAACAGAAAAGCCAGAGCACTTGTTGTTTTTTTTTTAAATCACTCTTCCTGCAGCAATTTGAAGGGCAGATCTCAAACCACAGTTCACTAGAGCAGCCATTTTAAAAATAGCTTTGAAAAAGACTTTAAAGTTATAAGTGCAAAAAGTTGTCAGTATGTTAACAATGAAAAGAGAAAAATGACAGGTATGTTATTTAAACAGCTGTAGCAACACGTGGGGACGTAAAACGCTATGTTTTTTCAGAACCCTACTACTTACTCTTAAAATAACACAAAGCCTGACAACAAAAAAACAACACTGTATAACAATTTCTTGCACTGTGCCCCCCGTCCCTTCTGTCCATGTGCATCCCTCGAATCCTTGAATCCCTTGAATTTTCCCCCTGCAGGCTGGTGTTGCTGTAGGTGAAAGCGGACAACAGCAGTGCGGCCCCAATATTCCGGACTGGACGCACCGTTACAGTATTTGAATGCACAGCCACTTCACTCTGCCTGTTTTCCCCCTGACCACAATGCCACACACCGTTACAGTATTTGAATGCACAGCCACTTCACTCTGCCTGTTTTCCCCCTGACCACAACGCCACACACCGTTACAGTATTTGAATGCACAGCCACTTCACTCTGCCTGTTTTCCCCCTGACCACAACGCCACACACCGTTACAGTATTTGAATGCACAGCCACTTCACTCTGCCTGTTTTTCCCCTGACCACAATGCCACACACCGGTACAGTATTTGAATGCACAGCCACTTCACTCTGCCTGTTTTCCCCCTGACCACAACGCCACACACCGTTACAGTATTTGAATACACAGCCACTTCACTCTGCCTGTTTTCCCCCTGACCACAACGCCACACACCGTTACAGTATTTGAATGCACAGCCACTTCACTCTGCCTGTTTTTCCCCTGACCACAATGCCACACACCGGTACAGTATTTGAATGCACAGCCACTTCACTCTGCCTGTTTTCCCCCTGACCACAACGCCACACACCGTTACAGTATTTGAATGCACAGCCACTTCACTCTGCCTGTTTTTCCCCTGACCACAATGCCACACACCGGTACAGTATTTGAATGCACAGCCACTTCACTCTGCCTGTTTTCCCCCTGACCACAACGCCACACACCGTTACAGTATTTGAATGCACAGCCACTTCACTCTGCCTGTTTTTCCCCTGACCACAATGCCACACACCGGTACAGTATTTGAATGCACAGCCACTTCACTCTGCCTGTTTTCCCCCTGACCACAACGCCACACACCGTTACAGTATTTGAATGCACAGCCACTTCACTCTGCCTGTTTTCCCCCTGACCACAACGCCACACACCGTTACAGTATTTGAATGCACAGCCACTTCACTCTGCCTGTTTTTCCCTGACCACAACGCCACACACCGGTACAGATTTTAGATCAAGATTATGAAAGAAAGGTAATATCAGTATAGACAGAAGACAACATATTTCTTTTTTTACTGAAAAGACAGTGAATCCTGTAAAATAAGATATGAAACTAATCCAAATAAATATACAACCCTATGTATTGTTTGAATCAGCTGGCAAATATTGAATATATCAGCCTGTATAGTAACCAATTCAACCAAACTGTAAAGCTTGTAAGATTAAGTAATAATTTCACCACCTCACTTTGTTGATGTCAATCATGGTAAGATAAAAAAAAGACAACAGCATTGTTTTTATATAGGAACATGTTTACTTCTACATTCATGACCTAAGGGGCTTGATTTTCAGGTTGTTCATATTATGAATTTTTATTTTACATTTTTTTCGGAATCTCGTCTAAGTTGTTTAACACTCATTTCATAATGGTATCCAATTTACACTCTTTGGGTGTTTCAGATATATAACTGCGTGTACAGTGTAGAATTAAATACAATATAAACATTTATATAGCATTGTGGCAGTGTGGAAGAGCGAAAGACCTGCCGAGGCACTGGTATGTGTGAGAGTGTGTCGGGGTAATATTGGGTGGCAGGGAGGGAGTTAAAATCCTCCCTGCAAAAACACATGGGAATGTTGCCAGGAATTGAATAAGTGATTAAATGATTAATAAAAGCTTCAGCCACAGGTGTATAAATAGGGTGATCACAGGTGTTAGAATTGTTAGTGTTGGAGTTAATGTTGGTGAAAGTGTTTCATGGTGCTGTATCTGTATCCTGTGTTATTTACATCTCCGTGAGTGTTTCTGTATATTCCTTTTGTTTTGGCCCTTTTTATTTGTTAATGCGTTTTGTTTGTGTCCGTGTCTGTTTAGTGTTTTGTTTATTTCATTAAACGTGCGCATTAGCGCTTGAAACCTGCAACTACTGTGTCTGAGTCTCACTTCCTGGCCTAAACATCACTGCCAGTGATGCTGTCCTGTCACAAGCATTTATCACGCCAAGCAACCCAAAGCAATCTACATAGCAGCATAAAACCAAACATTATTGTGAACATGTGGGCCAAATGTGGTTCTCTAAGGGACAACCTGCATACAACCTGGTCTTACTATGTAATATAGAAAATGTATTATCAAAATGCAAGAATTCAGCTTCTCATGACCAAGATGGTGCTTGTTAAGCGTAGTCGCAGAAGATACTACATCTCTTCGCTCGGTATAAATGCCCAGTATCCAGATAACAGCGCCCGTGCTAGCATCAACATCTCTCCACCTCCTTCTTCTCCACCTCTACAGCTGTCCCTAGGCTTATATATGTGGGGGTCTGATTGCCCCAAACTATCCATTAGATTCTCAGGCAAATGTATCAATACACTGCTGTCATTTCTATGTCTTCCATTGTATTTAAGTCTATTCAATAAAGTCATGTTCTGTTACATATTGGGGTGTTTGTGTTGATCTCTTGAACTGTGTAATAAGGAGGACATGCGGCCCTCAAGGGTCTTTGAGGGACCCACATGTAGCCTTCTGGTTAGCTCAGGTTGCTCAGCTCTGCTATAATGTAATAACCCCCCCCCCATCTCACCCAACTGCCACAATAAGACATGGCAAACCAGGGTAAACTATGGTAAATGTCTAGTATAACTGTGGAAAAAGCATGGGGAAATTGCAAAAATACTGTGTCTACTTTGCCCCCAGTTTTCCAGCAAGGAGAAAAATAAGTGGTATACTAGGACATATATGAGTAGTCTCATAGTTTTTAGATCATTTTTTGTATCATGTTCATGAAAATAATTGAAAGAAAAACTGTGAGGAAAGTCAAAAAATATGATGCACACCAGACATATGGTTCAGATTTTATGTAGCTTGTTTACTATATTAATATACTATGCTGACAAGTCTTCAAATCCAGAGATAATCACAATAATAAATAACAAACAGTGTTGGGTCGAGTTCCTGAGAAATGCCTACCATGTAACACAATACCAGTGAAATGAAGTCTTACAATGATAATACTTAAGAGTTTTTATACAGACAAGGATGAGCTAAGCATAGTTTTACAACACTCATTTCATACATAAATGTAAACAAGTAAATAATCTTTGTTGTAGGCATAAACATGTATCTGTTTGTGTAGAGGTTCTATTACTATTCATATATTAATATTAGTAGCTAAAAATGAATACATCAAAATAATAAAGCATTATGCAAAAACATTTTAATATGTACTGTAATAATGTATTGATATTGGTAGGGGTCAATATAAAGCTGTGACCAGCCCTCCCCCTCCCTCAGTGTAGGATATTCTTATTTTTTAATATGTAAAATCGCATCAGTTAAAGATGGTCAGACGTTTTCACAACTCATGAAACTTTTCAATCATCTCTCATTGATACATTAAATATAAGCCGACAATTATTTGGAGTAGTCCAATATTTCACAAAACGACCTGTTAATTTTGATAAAGTACACTATCCATTTGAATGTGAATTTGGGTACAGATTAGCCCTTGTAAAGCTGTTAGTGCACACCTAAATGAAGAGTACTAGGGTGGTAGATGGAGGGGGATACAGATTGCAAATGCTAAAAATCGATATATTGTAGCTGCAAATAAAGAAATAATACATTGCCTTCATAACAAGTCCATAAACATGTGGCAACATTGAAGCAACTTTTTTTTCTGTAAACTGCAGAAGCAACTATTGAATGTGACATTTTCAAGCAGCTTTTTAAGTTTCTCATTTAAAAAATGATGCAATGTTGCTTGAATTCTTCACAAGGGGTAAATTGCAATATCCACTACAAACTATTTGCTTGAAAAGTTGTAAGAAAGTTGCCTTGTGTTTCAAGGGCTTTATTTGAGACAAGTATTGATGTAATGTACGCTAAGATAGTTATTCTTGGTAGCTCTTGTAATTTGATTTAATAAAATACGTTTTCCAGCACAGATGCTGCATTTGCATTTCTTCAGGCTGTGGAGAGGAAAAGCACATCTTCTAAACACCAGTATTTTCACTTTCCTATAGTCTGCACTAAAAGGGTAGCACCTTTATGTAAACATATGTTTCTGGGTAGTTTTCCAGCTGCATCTAGAAATTCTGGGCAACTTCAGCTCCTGCCATGGCTATTTATACAGAACCTTACCATATTAATGTTTAATTCAATTTTAAAACTAAGCTATATATATATATATATATATATATATATATATATATATATATATATATATATATATATATATATATATATATATATATACATACATTAATTACAGTAACACATTTAATATAAAGTACAACATAATATATTGTACATTTCTTTGCTGGCTAGAATAAAAGTGCATGGCACTGTCAAGATGTGTTGTATAATAGCCAGCCTTGCTTTGATGTAAAACATGCCAGGCTTTCATTAAATAAAAAAATTGCCAAACCACCTTGGGGACATTATTAACCAGAAAAGGGGACTTGCCTTGTTTACTGTGTTTAAAACACACTGAATTACAGCTAATGAAATAATCCACTATGCAGGTCTGCCATTGCAGTTGTGAAAGAACATGTTTTAACAGACATATATTTTTACTTCGAATAATGCTATCTGTCCCATACTAGGTGGAGAAAGCTATTATTTTGCATTACATTATTCTTGCTTTCAGCTGCTTGAAAGCGAGAATAACAAATTGACAGATTTCTTTAACCTTGCATGGTACCAGATATCATTAAAACTGCATATGTGAGACCTATATAGCGTATCAGAATGCAAGAATATTTATTTAGCTTGCCTGTGTTGCATAAACATTTTATTTTTACTTGAATTCAGTAAAACACGATAGGGATAAGATAAGTGTATCCTGCTCTTTTTAACATTGTTTTATTGATATAATTACAAAAGGAAAATTTAACAGATGTGTTGATGGGACATTTTTGTAAATATGCCTGGTACAAACAACATATTTGGAAAACTAGGAAAGAAAAAAATATATATAATTTGCCAATGACCCATTACATTAGGCCAGGGGGACTGTGCATGTTTTTTTTGTCCAATTAGTCTGATCACCAGCTAAATATATGTATTCTGGGCTGAAAAATCAGTTGGTGATTCATTTTTGTGTGTTCTGACAATACCTTGAGTTTGGTTTCCCAGAAGGGGAATTCTCATCATTGATCTCCTCATCACAGAACGTACACACAGGATTAACTCCTTCTTCACATCAATACCAAGGAGATTTAGCAAGGGAGTGATAAGAAGCTCTTGAAAGTAGGAAAATACTTTTGAGCACAAGATGACCCATGGAGATGTGACATATGAGTAGACACAAGCATAAAGTGTGTTACTCAGAATATCAAGCTCTTCATTCATGAACTCTTGGAGGATTTCTCCAACTCCAAGATCTGCTCAGCTGTGTGGCCCTGCCTTCCAAAATGGTTTGAAGAAAAGCCGCTCCAGTCCGATTTTTTTTCTCAGGGTATCGTCTGGCCAGCCATTTGGTGAAATGTGTGTGTTGGCTATAACTGAGCTTTGTATGACTTCCAGAAAATAACTTCCAGATGGTGATCTGTGCTAAGCAGGAGACACTGGTTGTAGAATTACCTTTGTACGCTAGTATCAAGAAGCGTTATTGATAACTGAGTGATTGACAGAGGAGAGAGTGTGCATCAGGTAGCCGCCTTAATAAAACTGTTGAACTGTAATCCATCTGTATCCAGCTCATTTCTTTAAATAGGTGTTAGTTCATCACCACATCTGAACCCTAACATTACATTATGAATCTAATATTACCAATGTATTTTTCAACATTGATTACCCATGGTAATTTTGTGAGAATTATTCTATTAAGCATGTATCAATGCTGGGAGAGAAATAGTTTTTTTGGCCTTTAGGGGGCGGTACGACATTGGTATTGAGTCAAAATGAAAAACGGATGTCGCCAATCAATTCTTTAGCCAAAAATACATATATCTAGCTGGTGATCAGTTGTTGTTTTTATTCATAGAGCCCCGGCATAATTACCTACTGTATGCTTTGTTTATATACTTGTTTTGTTTATTTTTTTTGCACAGGACCAGCCTGTGTGGAAACATAAGCAATTCTCATTCATAATTCACAAATACTGATCATGCATCAATCCTTCACACCATTCGCATTAACGGCACTCAGTATGCCACACTCTACACACACTTTCAATTCAACCTACTCTTTCACAAGAAAAGCAGCATTAGGCCATTTACTATATTGAAAAGATACAAACTATAAAACAAAATAAGTGTTAAAAAAGGATATCTGTAATGTGTATAAAACTATATAATGATATCATTTCTGTATTGCACATTGTCCTTTTTATCACATGCTTCTCATTTATAAAGCACTTCAATTTGCATTCTCCTATTTGAGTTTCACATTCAGGTATTGGTTTTCACACTGTTGGAGGAGTAAGTGTTTAGGTAAGAGTTAGAACCATTCACTGGAGAACAGAACAACAAAAGCAGTAGCAGCTTGGTTTGCCAGAATCCATCCCTTGAAATTAGTAGCTACTTGGAAGATGGACAGTAAGTGCATGCTCTCTACATTAATCTAATCTTACAGCAAAACAGTTTCTAAGTAAGATTGTGTTCAATAACCTGTTGTTTGATATACCTCTAGTGATTTACACTAGAATTCGCTGTTAAAAAGCTTGAGGACAGACTATTACTCCCTTGTTCTTTTCACTACACATCAAGAAATACTGGAAACAGTGAATTGCTGAAGGCTCCTTATATAGTGAAGTATAGTACATACATGAAAAAAAAACAACTGTCTACACAGATAAACGTTGAATTAATCTATGAAATCGTGAAATAATAAGGGAGCCCTGTATTTTATTATTCTTTTTAGACTGTTCAAAGGTGTAGCGTCCAATATGGTTTTAAAAATAATTCATATTTTTTGTTTACATAACTACATATGTATAACCACACTATACAGAGGAAGAAGGTGTGTGCTTGAAGATGACACTACATTGTTAAAAATATTTATAAAAAGTAATCTTTTTATAAATATCTTAATATGTGGAAAAACACTGTGTGAGGCTCCCAAGTTTACTTTTTTTTTTAACAGTGTAACTTTGTAGAATGTCTATAAACTAACAAGGTTTCTTTTATTGTGGGATTCTGTCTATGTATTTTGATTGTATTTACTAATGGGTCAATGAACATTTCCTGAGAGGAAAACACCAGCAGGATTAACATACTGTAGACCCCGGTTCCTGATGCTGGGAAGTGTATGGAATGGTAAACTGTGGAAGGATGTAGTAAACAATCAGCAGGAATCACATTTTACTATAAAGTGAACCTGACCATGGGATACTTTACTTGGAAACAACGTATAACTCTGTGATCTGGCCAATTACACCTGGCCCATGCACTATTCTCACTGTTTTCCAATTGAAAATAATTCCACCGTGTCAAATTAAACTGAGGGTCAGGATCTGATATTTTTGCTATGTTTGACTGTAAAACATTTGTATGATGTCCTTTTTCTGTCAATCCCTCTATAGTGGTTTCATGGTAAATTTCAAAATTTAAGGAGAAAAAAAAAAAAGTTGGATAATACATTTGTAAATCACTTGTGCTTTAAATACTAGGACTGTGAAAACCACGGAAGTCATTCCTTTTTGTTTGTTAATGGGTGAGTTTATCTATCAGTTTGAATGGAGGAGCCTATTTTCGATTCACCCCCAGAACCTGCGGCACCAATTTCTTTTAGAATTTCAGACTTGAAGATTCAGCTCTCGCCAGTGTTTACAAGCACAAGCTTCCAAGACGCGTTCCTCATAGCGTGTGTCGCCCTTGTGTTATACATATACGGGTTCACAGCCTTCACATTGATCCTCTGAATCTTGGTTCTCTCTGTCTGTCTGATCCCGGCTACTTTGCACATTCTCAGGGGGTTTAGGGTACCGGAACGGACAACCGTTGTCGTCAAAAAACCTGCGAAAGGTGAACTCATAGAAGGCGTGCTCCGGGTGCTTGCTGTGAGAGGAGCTGAGTGTATCCCAGGTCTTAGTACTGTCACCGCTGTCCTTCCATGGGCTGTCTTCCTCCACTGGGTCAAAGTTGGAGGTGTCCATGGGGTGGCTGATCTTAGGGAGGAAGGGTGCGGGCTGTGTACGCAGGTTGCTGGAGAAATCCATCTTCTCAAAGAAAGCATGTTCTTTGATCTCTCCTGTCCCATTGCGCCCGAGCCTCTCCTCGGCAGCGCAGCACAGTCGGCTGATTATATCTACCGCCTCCTGGCTAAGTTTAACCTGCGGTGGGATCTGGAGTGTGTTTTCCCAGTTAATTACCTGCAGAAAAGGAACAGGTTTCAGCACAGTAAACATAAAGAGCATAAAAGGTATTTTATCTATCATCTACCTTTTCATGATATTTAACTCCTTACTTCTTTAATATCATTTTCTGTTTTTTTTTTTAATTTTATATGGTTCTCAATTGTTGCTTCTGCTTAGATCACTAGCTGCCATTCTTTAACTTTTCAAGACCATCAATGCTGATTGTGATAAAGCGAGGCAGGGAACCAAATCAATGTTGCACAGATTTCAGTGCACAAAACTTCACCTAAGGTACAATACTATTATGTCCTTGAGTATTTTTAGAAGCATTTTTTGCAGCAACAATAAGCATAATATCCATGGCAAATAATGATAAAAACTGAAACAACAAGAGAATCATGCAGAACACACGTGTATTATTAATTGTCTTGCGATAACCTTTTGCATATGCCTTAAATTACAATTGGCAATTTACACATTACATAACTACATATTTGCATGGGCTTTTACAGTGGGCATGTCCCCTCATTTTTCTAAATGTCAAAATTTAACATATTTGTGACGGATGAAAATGTATTGTACCACAAAGTAAAAGATTTTTAAACAATTAAATAAATGTTGGCCTGTTCAAATATTTTATATACATTCTTAACACAAATATCATACAAATATGCAAAATACATTTAGAAAACAAATACATTTGAGATATATATTTCAGCCAAAAGGCAATGGTGTGTGAATAAAAAACAATCTCCAAAACAGATTGAATATTTATTGCATTTCAGTTTTTCTAAAAACATTAATGTACAAAGACTGATCCTACAAATTTTTGTCCCAAAATCAGTCAACTCCATGACTCCAGCAGTGACAAATACGCGAAACATCTACTTTTTAATTAATTGAATCATCAAAATATTACTGATTCATATTTGTTTTCAGAGATACTCTTGGGCTATGTGGTAAATTGCTAGTTTTATAACATTTAACAGTATTTTCATGTTAAAATGGTATAAACAGGATGGAAAAATAACTCATATGTATGTGTGATCTTGTAACCTGTTGGCATGCATTTTTATAATAGTAAAACCCATGGGATCAATCTTCACTACACTGAATTTAACAATTAGTCTTCCTAATCTACGGATTTCACAAACCTTTAGCTGAGTTTCTGTGGGAGTTGAAGCCAGAAATGGAGGTTGCCCTACCAACATTTCAAAGAGAATAACACCAACACTCCACCAGTCACAAAGCTGTGTATAGCCTGAAAATAAAGACATGAAATAAAGTTTTGCTAAAGGCAAAAACAATGTGAAATATCTCTCTTTAGCAATATTTTGTCACATCATAGTCATACAATAAAAAGTCATACCTGTAAATGTTTTTTTTAGTATTCATTTTGTTCAGACATATGTAGAATCTTTAGATGACCTCAATACAGTGAAGTACCACCTTGACCAACACCGGTTGAAAAAACAAACTTGAGACTCCCTGCCTTTAACAAGGCTAACCAATCTCTATTTGTGTTGCCCAATGTAAAAACAACTCTCTTATTATTTAGGCACCCTGTCTCTCCTTCTCCTTTTTTAAATTGTACAGTTAATGGAACTCTAGAAACCTAGAAGGGTTTTTCAGCTGAAAGATTTCTTGGGGTGCAAAGAAAGCATCATTAAAGTTATCCCACAAATAACCCAGTGTGTTGAGAAATTTGCACTTACAATGTTTGGCCATAAGGTGTCACTTTACATGTTGAAATCAAAAGTAAAATAAAACAAAAAAAACTTAAAAAACATAAAATATACAACCTCTTGTACTACTACTAATTTGTTCCACTATTCAATGACATTTTTATACAATGAAAATCATTGCTTTCCCCATTGCAATTCAGGACTGTATATTGCTATCTTGGGTATTCAAAATACATTTAACCTGTGAATCAACACAGAGTAGCCGAGGCATAATTTTAGTAAACACTACTTTACATTTTGGAACACACTCTGTATGGACAGTACAAACACGTGTGGTTTGTAAGTATACTTTTGTACCTGTGTGTTTCAATAGGCTCGCAGAGATGTATAAATAAAGTTTACAGCTTTGCATGTGACCACAGTTTTATGTTAGTGAGCATTCATTTCATATTCAATTCAAGTTTTATCTCGGGTCAAAAGTGTTCCTCTATTAACCCTTTGCAGTCCATTTATTAAGTGCGTGTCAGGTGCGTCAGGTCCAATTTATTTTCACACGCGCAGTTAATTTTGGACGCGCTGTTTAAAAGTATTTTTTTTCCACAGTCAAACGGGTTTAAAAGGCCCTGCATATCAACAAAGCACTCACTAGGCATCTCCAGCCCCGCCCCACCCTTTCATTTGCTATAGCTTTCACATATGCTAAGAAATAAATAATAATAATAATAATAGTCGTACATACCGATCAATCAATCATCTCCTGATCACTCGTTTTATCACCAAACTCTTCAATAACGCGATCCAAGTCATTATTTTATTACTATAACATCTCAAAAAAGCTCTGCAAATGTTCGTGATATTCTCTGTGTGCTGATTCAGTAACAGTCAGCTTGTTTCCTTATGGCCGCCCCTATCTGATGCCAGGGGCAAGTATGACTATTCATGAGATATGCCCTTATTTATTTATTTTTTTTCGGCTTGTCTCGGCTCCTGTTGCTCCCACTTGGCCACTGAATGGTTTTCTCGGGTTTTTCCGGAGAAAAAACTAATAGAAACTCCTCGGATAGGAATAATTGCAATGTCGGACCAGTTCCGACATAGGACCGCAAAGGGTTGACACTAGAATGACCCCAGGGACACTGAGTCAATGGGGACATGGCATGTAGATATGGCTGCTAGGCACACTTTCAACGTAGGAGGAGGATCTACCCGCCTCTAAGTGATCTTGTAGAAACTGCAAAATAGTTGCTATAGGGCAATAAATGGGTTCATGATCTCTGGTCCTATGCCAATTTGGAAAATATTTCCACTTATAGGCGTACAACGCTCTTGTGGAGGAGGCCCTAGCGTTCTGCAGTGTTCCGACAACTGCGTTTGAGAGCCCTAAGCCCCTTTTGCTTGACTGAGGCTGGCCGTGCAGCAGCTGGCAAAGCAGCTGCCATCTGGGGGCCCACCAGGAAAACTGTCGCCTTGTTTCGCCTGACCTTCTCGAGGAAGGCAGGGAGTAGCGGTATCGGCGGGAAAGCGTACAAAAGCGCTTTGGGCCACTCGTGGGCTAGGGCGTCGACGCCTAGTGGACCTCCACAGCCGCGGAGGAAGAACCACAGGGGGCAATGAGTCGTCTCTGCCGTGGCAAAGAGATCGACTTGGGCTTCCCCGAAGGGTTTCCAAATGCGCTGCACCACCTGAGGGTGCAGTCGCCATTCTGACGGGTGAGGACCCTCCCTCGAAAGGAGGTCCGCTGCCCAGTTCACCACTCCCGGGAGATGGACGGCCCGGAGGGAAAGTAAGTGCCTCTGTGCCCAGATCAACAGCCGAAAGGCTGTGCGGTGTAACCCCGGGGACCGAAGCTCTCAAACCATTCACCCAAAAAAGGTCCAAAAAGTGTGACTGCCCGCAGACTTTAAAAAGCTGCCGACATGTCTGAGCCATTTATCAATTAAGCGGCAAGGACGACAAAGATCCTTGAGTCTCGATAAAGGTATAACAACATTTGAAAAAAAGGATGGGAGTTTATTTCTCTCTCACTTACCTTTTCGTAGGAGCACCTCAGGAGCAATGTAGTTGGGAGTCCCCACTAAGGAATGTGCTAAGCACCTCTGGTGCTGTCTGGCAGCTTTCTGCTCAAGTGTCATTAACCGATCTCCACAGCGACAGTTAGACACATTGTCCCAGAAATTGCTGGGCTCCATACTGTCTTGTCTGATGTGGCTCCCTAACACATAAAAAAGGAACAAATAAGTTGTTTAGCCTTTCAAGGATAGATTAAACAGCTCTGTTAGAGATAACTGATTTTATTATACTACTTTACTTGACTTAGTCAGATGGGAACTGAAACTCAATTGAGATGTGACTCTGATGGTAGTCAAACAATGATAAATGATGGCAACCATCAATACAAACCATCAGAATCAATCAGGTCAACAATTATTAAAAAGCAGTTCATTTCAGCCACTACATTTTTTAAAATTACTCATTATTATTATTATTTATTTATTAGCAGACACCCTTATCCAGGGCGACTTACAATTGTTGTAGACAAGCTATCACATTATTTTTACATACAATTACATTATTTTTTACACATTATCTTTAAATACAATTACCCATTTATACAGTTGGGTTTTTACTGGAGCAATCTAGGTAAAGTACCTTGCTCAAGGGTACAGCAGCAGTGTCCCCCATCTGGGATTGAACCAACGACCCTCCGGTCAAGAGTCCAGAGCCCTAACCACTACTCCACACTGCTGCCCTTTGTGCAGCCTTATTCCATAACAAACTATTTACCTTTTTGATAGTATTTGGAATTGTGGGTCCAGCGAAAGCCAGTGCAGAGACCGAAGTCGGTGAGCTTTATGTGCCCATCCAGGTCGATCAGGATATTGTCAGGTTTGATGTCGCGGTGGATGAATCCCATCTTGTGCACGCTCTCAATGGCTAGTGTAAGCTCGGCAATGTAGAACATGGCCAGCTGCTCTGGGAAGATCCCCATGCGAATGAGAAGGCTCATCATGTCCCCTCCTGGGATGTAGTCCATGACAAAGTAGAGGTTGTCCTTGTCCTGAAAAGAGTAGTACAGCTTTACCACCCACTCATTGTCGGCCTCAGCAAGGATGTCCCTCTCAGCCTTCACGTGAGCCACCTGGTTGCGGTTCAGGACATCCTTCTTGCGAAGGGTCTTCATGGCATATAACGCGTTTGTGTCCACTTTCCGAGTGAGACACACTTCTCCAAAAGCACCAATGCCCAGGGTTTTGATTTTCACAAACATGGACTTGTCCATTTTCGCTCTTTTGAGTCGGTTGTAGTTGGACTCCTTCTGGTATAGCATCTTCCTCATCTGTTCCTGTTCTGCCTCAGAAAGCCCTGCCTGTGAAAAGCAACAGAACAAAACAAAGTTAACAAACTTGTAGAATATACACCATGTTATTTAATACGTTAATACTACGTTAATAAATAGGCACAGTGCACAATATGCTACATTACATAAATAATACCTTTGACATTTCTTGTTCAAGCTGTATTCTTCTATTGAGCTTTTGCTGGTACGTTTTCATGACATTCTCTATGTGCTGTTCCATATAGAACTTGAAAGCAAAAGGAGAGTAGCTCTTGATGCGGGATTCTCTCTTCTCTTCATCTCTTGTATTCTTACGTACTGGCACAGGGGACGTCTGAATCTGCTTCTTGTCCTTCATGGCCTTCTCTGCTTTCCCACCCTTGCTGCTGGCCTTGTCATTCTTCTCTCCACCGCTTGTGTCTTCACACTTATTAGAGATTAAGCTAGGGACAACCCAAGTGTTGCTCTCCATCTGCTGCTCTGAGTTACTTGGGAGCAGCAAGTTTTTGGGGTATGGTGGAGGAGGGCACCTTGGTTCTTGGACAGCACAGTCAATGGGTTCAACACTATAGGCTTCGGCCCCAGCTGCTGCATAGGAATGCTGCTCCATCAGTTCGGAATTCTCTAAAGCTTGTGACTGGGCTGGCAGCCATCCAGGGTGACAAGGCCCCACTGCAATCTCTGGCTCTGGCCTCATGACCCGGATGCTTATCACAGGCTGTAGGATAGGGGCCGATGTCACTGCAGTGATAGTGTTGGGTGGGGCAAGGGAAGTGTCTGGTTGCCTTACTGTCACATGCACCTTCTGCTGATGATTTTTGAAGGAGCCGCTTCTGCTGGGACCGTGGACCTCTCCCCTGAAGGGGCCCTGCTGCTGTCTGACCTGAGCCTCTGGTCCAGGGTTAGGTAGGGATTCATGCCTGGTTGGGGAAGGTGTTACCCAATGTTGGACCTGATGGTCATAGAGGTCCATATTTAAGCTGGCTCTGGATGGAGTCAATAGGTTCTGGGGGACATCTTGGAAATCGGTCCCCATTGCTGAAGCTCTGGAGATCATGTGCACCTGGTGAGAGGTAGGGCTTGACTGCCTGTGATGAGCGTGTGGTGGAAGGTATAGGTTGGACGGTGACTGCTGGAAGGAATACCCTGTGCTGTTCTGACCCAGCGATCCTTTGCTCTGCAGGCTTCCATAATTGCTCTCCTGTTGTATCTTGTTTTGAAAGGAAGGGCTCCTCTTCACGCCATACCCTGAGGTCTCAGCCGGCCCCATCATGTGCTGTCTGACATAATGTGGGCTGCTTGGACCTGGAGCTCCTTGCAGTTGCAAGGGCTGTCCACTGTGGCTTGGAATGGAATAGATCATCATGGCCTGCTCCATGTTTGCGGGGTATGGCTTCTGCTGGTGTTTGAGATCACATGGAAGGTACATGGAATTCCCTGGCGGATTCTGAGCAGATATCGCTGTGTATGGACCGATACTTGAGGGCCTCTGCATTGGGCTGCCTATGGTTGGAACCTGTGATGAGGGCATGATGTAGTTCACGACTGGAACATTCATGTACGGCCTTGGTATCTCTCCCATCATGTTTGTACTTTCTGCTCCATAGCCACCTGGATTCCCCATTTGATGATAGTGAGACATTGCATCACTTGGTCCCTCTAATACTGGCCTATGATCCACAGGACTTGACCCACCTCCTTTTCCTGAAAATGATAAAATGTACTTAATCTTATTTTACATCATGTATTTGATAATCTATGACCTCC
This sequence comes from Acipenser ruthenus, assembly GCF_902713425.1. NCBI lineage: Eukaryota > Metazoa > Chordata > Actinopteri > Acipenseriformes > Acipenseridae > Acipenser > Acipenser ruthenus. The sequence goes on from NC_081197.1 coordinate 53,766,648, forward strand.
ATTATTTGCCTGTTAACCTATTTTTCAATCAAACTTTCAGCCATACTTTCACCCCTACTCTAACATGTGTGTCAACATTCAATCAACTCTTAGTTGAATGCACAGATATATAGTTTCTATTGCGCTCAATAAATGTCATAATAAAACAGAAAAATGTTGTGTGTCAGGAAGTGGAGCTGTATTTCTTTTCTTAAATCCATTCCTAAGTGCAACTTTTTACACAGTTGCGTAGTAAATTAATAAAAGACATTATGTATGTGGTTATGATAACAAAAGCAACATTCAGACACTTTCAAGATTTTAGCTTGATCTATTCTCTCTCCATTTAAAGCCTAAATGCTATCTGACTAATCAGACAAAATAATTCTATTCTAAAAGTCAAGCGTTTCTTCCTTAAATTCATATCATCCAGACGTGACCACCACCATTTTGAAGAAAGTTTATAACAAGGATTTATTTGTTAAAACAACGCAAACCACCACCAACCTGGGGAAGTCTGCTTGATTACACGCACTATCTGTTCATTCCTTGGATCCAGGTATCCCATTTTACTGATGTAATCCAAGGCTGCATCAATGTTTCTGCTGCCTGTCTGCTTCAGAGCGCGAATGGCCATTTCCTACAAATAACAAACAAGAGTATGAAATATACAGACCACCAAGCAGTTTGTGCATTTGATTTGGGTCAATATACTGCTTCACCTCCCACCCCCCCCCCTTACAAAAAACTGTCATACTTTATCTCTCTACGTAAAAGTAATAATGTGAGACACCTTGGCAGGAACAGGTTCCGTCACTGACTTCTGACTTCTCGGGGCGCATGCAGGGTGACCGAGAATCCTTGATTGGCTTGGGGGGGGGGGGCTTTCTCCGCAAGTGCTTGACCTTTTAGTAAACTAGTATGTTATTCAGGGGGCATGAACGAGGGCTCCTCCCCCTACTTCCCTCCTACCAATAACATTTGCTAATCCTCTAATTAAACATCCCAGAGGCCCCCGCCTCTTCATCCCTGCACCCCGAGGCTGCCGCCATTCATCAGCCTTCCAGTTACTTCCACTGCTAAGGATATAATGGGTCGCCCAATTAAATACTCAGGCGGCATACAGATATGTAAGAATTTCAATGCTACATTTTGCGCAGCCAAACAATGTCGGTTCCTGCACATATGCAGTGCCTGCAGTGTAATTTCCTTCGTCATCTCTGGACTTTCCAATGGATTCTCTACTGGACTAAAATAAATTCCATCATCCTCCGTTCTAAATAAATAAATAAATAAATAAATAAATAAAAATCTACAATTTGCACAAAAGGAACCAGAAATCACTGACTCACTTATAGCTTCAGAGATTGCAAAATGCTTCATGTAGGGCCTCTTCCTTGCCCACCTTCCCTCAATTCCAAATCAGTCCTATCAGGGTTGCCACAAGATAAATAATTTCTCACAAGAAGCACCTTATCACTGACCTCTCCGCCCCTCGCGGTGCGCCAATCAACAGCATTAATTCGCTCATTCCCTCAGACCAGTTTTCTCTGCATTACATCACCATTTCCGATGCTATCCATTCTATAAAATCATCCAGCCAGGCACCTTGGCTAGCCAAAACAGACATTTCAGATGCGTTCAGTCATGCCCATACACCCCTCCCTCTGCCATCTCTATGGTGTTGGAAGAGGCAATTATTATTATCATTTTTTTTTCTTTGTTTTACTACTCAGTTAACATTCGGCTGCCACAGCAGCCCCAAGATTTTGCTCAACACATGGTGTGCTCTTCCTACTGCACCTACTGGATGACTTTCTTCTCCCCCCTTTCTTCTCAACTCCAATATTAATATTTCTTCAGAAGCAAGGAAAGATATCAGGATGCAGACTTCCTTCCTGCAGCACTAGAATGGCCATTCTATGTTCTACGATGATTTCATATCTGCCCCCACAATCTCGGCTTTAGCTGTAATTTCACAATCAATGGTTCTCCAGTGCATGGCCTCGGAAATCCAAAATCTCTCCCCTCAGTCTAAATCCTCAGCCCTTCTTGAGCTATTTCATATTGGTGTTGCAGCCTCCCTCTGGTCCCTCTATTATCAATCAACATGTTTTTCAACCGTATTCTCCCCTCCGCAATCTCAGCACATCAGCTCAAGAATACATGGCCACCGCCCTCGTTCCTTCTACGCAACGGCCTAATTCTCCTTCTCAACCTTCTGCAAAAAAAAATAAATAAAAAGGATTTCTCCTCTCATCTGCTTAAGAATACAGGGCCGTCTCTTTTGGGGGTAAGTGAAGCTGACTTCCCAACCTTAGAAGCCCTCGATCATGTCCAGTGAATAAAAAGAGAACTGTGCTTGACACTTTTTCTTTGTCCGGCTAAAGGTGAAGCACAGCAAGAGAGAGAGAGGAAGCGAACCATCTGGCTCGGCTACGAGACTACATTGCTAGGAGAGCTCAGGGAGAACTGGCTAAAATAGTAAGAACACTACCTTATACGTTGATGTGAAGGTCACCACGTGTTAACCGGAACTACGGAAACACACAAGACTCCCACAACGTATAACAAGGATGTGTAGCACAGCAGGTTCCGGGAGTGGGACCCTCCTTTTTAGTGGAGGTAGTGCTCGGCCAACAATAGGCCAACTTTATTTTTCTAGCTGTATTTTTGCTTTTTTTTGTCCTTTTCCGTGAACCTTTATTACACTGCAATTTGTGTATATGTCTGTACTGTCATGTGGTCCCCTGTTTTGTCTCACCCCATTGCTGGTAGTTGGTAGTGGCGGCACCTTGTAACTACAACTAAAAGAAACTGTGCAACAAAAATAAATCTGTGTGCTGGCGCTGTGTGATCAAGTACAGTCTGTGTGTGCGTCTCTAGTGTGTCAGCGGTCCCACGAGCCCCTAGTAAAGAAACAGCAATCTGTAAATGAAATGTGTTAATATAATGTACTGATGTTACATTGCTATGAGCTGCTTGCTATAGAATGGGGGTAGCCTGGGGGTACTTCTAAGGGTCATGGCGGAATGTCCAATTATTATTCAACCTGGCTCACCACTGCAACCCCTGAACTAACTCGAGAGAGACGAGGATGAGCACACTTCACCCGAAACAAGTCAGCCATCCACTTTTTTCTTGCTATGCAAGCCCGCCGTGCAGCCATCTCAGAACTTACAGCGTCAGAGGACCACGCAGTTCTGAACTGCGCACAATCAGATTATTCTATCTTTTATTGCAACTGTGGTACCATTCAGTAGAGTGAAAATTGTAAACGGGTACTTAAGCTGAAACCTCCAGACTGAAAGAAACTGCCTTAAAAAAACAACCAAACACATACAAATAATAGTTGAAGGAGCACAGTTAAAATGCCTTATTCTGTTCATAAAGTTCAATTAGACAGCTGAAGTACATTGTTGAGGGAGGTTCATTTTCTTCAATAGTCTTTCATAAGATTTATAACAGAACCCATGTTTTTTTTTTAACTCATGAGGAAGGGAATCCAAGATTGCCTATAGATCTTATCAGAATATCTGTCACCCACCCCTCCTCCACACACACTCACACACGAAAAAAGGCTTTAGCAAGGCAGCCACATACAGTAGTTATTTGTTTATGCAGGCCAGACTAGGCCAGACTATGGACTTTCAATTACAGACTGTAACCGCACTCCATGAAACGTTTTGGGATCATTAGCACTTGTTATAAAACACCAGGTTACACACCAAAATGCACCTCTGGTGCACAGAGGGGCATTAACAGAATTATTCACATAGTAACGCACATAGCTGAGCGGAAGGAGATTCCACAGGGGGACGAGCCGTTCCTTGACTGCAGCTGCCGTCTCAAGGTGTGAGGAATGAATCGGAGGGTAGGGTGCGGTGTTTTGAAAGGAACATCCCAAATACTTTTAGAAGCAAGGCAGTGACACAGTTACAAAAAGGGGACAAGCGGAGGATTGGAAATGGTTTAATTTGAAGTGACAGCATACAGATGACAGTGACAGTCATACTGCCTTTCTCTGTGTGCACCCTTATAAAAGGTTACCATGGTGTATTTGCATGGTAATTTTGCAGTTTGCCGTGCTTTTACCATGCTTATACTAACCCATTTATTACATTTTACCATGGCTACTACTGTGCTCTACCATAAGTATACACCATTTTCCTTACTGTGCTTTTAATGCTTTCACAATGCACTTTGTGATTCTTTTACCTTGATATACTTTTATAAGAACAGAAGATGTAGAACTTGGTCTGTACATCTCCCATTCTCTTTCCTGATAAGAGTGAAGCCAGTAAAGCCAGTGGACCATACTTCCCATATAAAACATATTCTATAACAGTGTCCAAAACACTTTTGCTTGCTATAATAATCAGCTTATCACGATGTTCTCTGCGAACCAAAGGGGCATACTCCAGCTGTTTCTTTCAACAGTAAGTGGTTTTTAATGACATCTTACACGTGTTTTCTATGTATTGTTGTAAACACCCATGCATAGAGAAGATTAATGGCTTTTAGCATTTTTAAATTTCAAAATTGCAGATTTAACAAGTTTACTGCTTCCTAGAACCTTATCCCTTCTTGTGTCAGCCTCACTCCTAGATCGAGCAGAGTTAAACGGACCGGACCACAGGAGAGAGAGAAGGCCAGGCCATGGAGATGACGTTCATCGTCTAAAGGAATACGATATCAGAAAGACGTAGTTTAAATGTTTTTAATCCAAAGTGTGGTGTGGATTTAAAAATCTAATCTGAATCTAATGTATCTCTCCAATTTAAAGTAAAAAAAAACATGCCAAGAACATGTTACAAATCCAAACATTTTAATGCCTAAAAATCTTTAACTATTTAAAAAAAAAAAACAACAATAATACCATAATGATGCATCGGAAAAGTCTCTAAAACGTACATAAATTAACTTTAAAACTATACATCTCTTCTGCAGGGTCATTGGATCAGTGCAGCAAACCTATGGGATTTTTTGATTTTTCTCCAGCTGAGCTACAAACAAATGACCTCCGAATTCCACAGGGAAGCATGTTGACTGCTGGCCCTTTAGTGCTGCTGGCCCACTGCTGCCAGTCTCAAGTATGGTGGTGATTCATTATCTCTACAACACAGGGCACCGTTAGATTCCACTGTACTAAATACTTGTCGGCATTCCCCTCTATCACAAAGGCCTTCATTGTACTGACTGAGAAAATGGACAAAGAATTCCTCCTCCTCAAACACATGCAGAAGTGTATTTCAGGGCCCATCAAATATCCTGATCTGACAGGAGATTGAGTGTGTTTCTACTCATGCCACAGAGATCATTTCAAACTGTGGACCTACAAGCTGAAGGCTTCATACCGTATGGCTACCCATACATTTTTTCCTATTGACCTTGTTCAAGGTTCATAGAAAAAGTAAGCCTGTAAATTTATATTTAACTGCTCAAATGTGTTACCCTTTTTGAATAGAGGACTGTTAAATCTACCATTCACATGTTCAATCAATTGTACATGAATTTTCACAGTGCTAATACAGTAGTCTGCAATTTGTCAATATACTATAAATTATATTGGAACAATATTGAAGGGCAACTAGGAAGCACATGAAGCTCACCCTGGTCATTCTTCATTTGTGGAGCAATACTTGAAGATTGGTGTAAATCAGTGTTTACAGTGAGATCAGAGGGGTAGATCGGTGTAAATCAGTGTTTACAGTGAGATCAGAGGGGTAGATCGGTGTAAATCAGTGTTTACAGTGAGATCAGAGGGGTAGATCGGTGTAAATCAGTGTTTACAGTGAGATCAGAGGGGTAGATCGGTGTAAATCAGTGTTTAGAGTTGGATTAGAGGGGTAGATCGGTGTAAATCAGTGTTTACAGTGAGATCAGAGGGGTAGAATGGTGTAAATCAGTGTTTAGAGTGAGATCAGAGGGGTAGATCGGTGTAAATCAGTGTTTACAGTGAGATCAGAGGGGTAGATCGGTGTAAATCAGTGTTTAGAGTTGGATCAGAGGGGTAGATCAGTGTAAATCAGTGTTTACAGTGAGATCAGTGGGGTAGATCGTGTAAATCAGTGTTTACAGTGAGATCAGTGGGGTAGATCGGTGTAAATCAGTGTTTAGAGTGAGATCAGAGGGGTAGATCGGTGTAAATCAGTGTTTACAGTGAGATCAGAGGGGTAGATCGGTGTAAATCAGTGTTTAGAGTTGGATTAGAGGGGTAGATCGGTGTAAATCAGTGTTTACAGTGAGATCAGAGGGGTAGAATGGTGTAAATCAGTGTTTAGAGTGAGATCAGAGGGGTAGATCGGTGTAAATCAGTGTTTACAGTGAGATCAGAGGGGTAGATCGGTGTAAATCAGTGTTTAGAGTTGGATCAGTGGGGTAGATCGGTGTAAATCAGTGTTTAGAGTGAGATCAGTGGGGTAGATCGGTGTAAATCAGTGTTTAGAGTGAGATCAGAGGGGTAGATCGGTGTAAATCAGTGTTTACAGTGAGATCAGTGGGGTAGATCGGTGTAAATCAGTGTTTACAGTGAGATCAGTGGGGTAGATCGGTGTAAATCAGTGTTTACAGTGAGATCAGTGGGGTAGATTGGTGTAAATCAGTGTTTACAGTGAGATCAGTGGGGTAGATCGGTGTAAATCAGTGTTTAGAGTGAGATCAGAGGGGTAGATCGGTGTAAATCAGTGTTTACAGTGAGATCAGTGGGGTAGATCGGTGTAAATCAGTGTTTACAGTGAGATCAGTGGGGTAGATCGGTGTAAATCAGTGTTTAGAGTTGGATCAGAGGGGTAGATCGGTGTAAATCAGTGTTTACAGTGAGATCAGTGGGGTAGATCGGTGTAAATCAGTGTTTAGAGTGAGATCAGAGGGGTAGATCGGTGTAAATCAGTGTTTACAGTGAGATCAGTGGGGTAGATCGGTGTAAATCAGTGTTTAGAGTTGGATCAGAGGGGTAGATCGGTGTAAATCAGTGTTTACAGTGAGATCAGAGGGGTAGATCGGTGTAAATCAGTGTTTAGAGTGAGATCAGAGGGGTAGATCGGTGTAAATCAGTGTTTAGAGTTGGATCAGAGGGGTAGATCGGTGTAAATCAGTGTTTAGAGTTGGATCAGAGGGGTAGATCGGTGTAAATCAGTGTTTAAACACTACCTGCCTTTAATGAAGCTAAAACTATTTTTTCTAGCTATACAATCCTTAAAGGAAATGGATCACTTTACTGTGTACAGGATGTAGTCACTACACTACACACCGCTGGTTTCATAAAGACATTCTGTCTGGAGACACGCCTCTTTTTAAAGCTTGCAAATAACACTGCAGAATTAGGAAAAAACAATTGAGAGGACTAACTATGCATTTACATTAAAAGGGGTGCTATTTAAATTACAATCGGGTAATACATAGCAGTGAACCTGTTTTAGAGCAACGAGTCAGTCAGCAGACCTTTATCAGTGTTTAATATTTTATCCTGATTATTATTATAACGCCAGTACATTTCTTAATTAATTGACGGATTGTTTTGTCACAAATGGTGCTCCATAGATTATGTTGCATCACATACCTGGTCACATCCTGCATTCACCAACTCCTGCAACATCTGTCTGTTCACTTCAATACTTGTAGAGTGTCCAGTTTCGTTTGCAAAGGGCAGCAATGAGTTTCTGATCTCTCGCAGGGCTTTCTGATATGGGCCAAATTTCGGCACTGCTCTAATTTGCTGCTGCCTAGCTGCGTCCTTCCCTGCTGAGGCTTTCGAGTCAGGCTGGCTTTCGCATTCGGGACTGCAAGGTAAGCTCTGGCCTGAAGGCATGGGAGGTGGCTTCAGCACCTCTCGGATCTCCTGCAGTCTCTGGCGGCTGTTCCCAGGGTATGAAGTGGCAGGGAACGTCTTTGGCCTCATTGTAAATTCAGGTTATATAATTCCTTTTTCTGCTTTTAAAATCCAGTAGAAAACCACACTTGCATCATTCTGTGCAACCACACTTCTTGGAGAACAACTTAATTGACTTTCATACTGGAACCATGCAGTTCTTATTAAAAGTCTGGAGTTTCCACTTAAGGACTCACATAAAGAACCATGACATAAACAGGACAATTCGTTTAATAGTCTCCATTCTGCCTCGGGTCTTCCCCTAAAACAATAAAAAACACAAACATAAAAATAAACTCCTACAGAAATACAGATTGCCTGCCAAGGCTGTTAATACAATATTAGAGCTATCATGAAAGGAGATCACCATGGCCACTATCCACACAGTATGTAACTATAACAATCGAAGTGTGGCACAAACAGTATGTACAAATGGAAGGACAGGCCCCTCCAAACAGTACATCACCAGATTCTGGAAAAAAAAAAAATCCATATTGTAAATCTAGACAGAAATAACATAGTTGCAGGCAAATTGTTCTGAGTGGTTTATTGCTAGTTTATAATTCTAACACATTTTAGAAAAGGAAATTGAGGCAAACCTTTCAAAATAGTTCCCCTTGTTTAATCTGCTCCATTGTGAATTAAAGTTTGCTAATGATATTGGCAAGTTTGGATGATATTGATAGAATTTTAACTTCAGAAGTAAAAGTTGCACTCCATTGGACTAGTCAGCCCATGTGACCTAGCAAGTGATTAGATAGCAGGAAGAATAAAAAACAAGCAAAGAACCAATTATCTTCAACACAAATAGCTGAATGGTGATAATACTGTAAGTGCTAATAAGAGGTGAGAAACTGCATTTTAAAACCTGGGTTCTGTACAGTACCTAGCCCCCAATTATGTATATTTAAAGGTATTTTATTTCTGCTTGAATCAAAACAGTTCATACATTCCCCCATGGAACCACACATATACTGTGAATGCTTTGCTTATTTGCACAGTATAGAATTGGAACAAACAGATCTTTTACTTGCTCTTTGGTTTTGATTTCTTTCTCTTATTTTTGCTTCCACTTCCTTACTCCTCTATACCTCATCACAAAGCTATCGATTAAGCCCTGTATATCGATGTGTCATTAACTTTAACAAGCAGTTAACCAATTGACTGCTCTCCTTTATTCGTTAAGGAAACAACATGGCACAAAATAAATGAAATCTGTAATTGGTTCTATTTTGCAATTAACAAATGGGCTTCTTTCAGAATCTTTTTTGACCTCGCTAATTGACCTTTTTACGGAAGAGGTTGCATTTATTTTTTCAGTTATTTCCTTCCATGTTTTAAATTTAGCAGTGGCTCCACACCTTTTGCCAAAAAGAACAGTTTGATGTGCTAAAACCAACTTGGGTGGCTAAGACTTTCTTTTTCCTTCCTTTTTTCCCCATTCTTGCAACGACATGTGCGCTTCCTCACTGTTTTCCAGTTAAATGGAAGTCCAGACTATTGGAATGTGACTAATTGGCTTGACAAAGAACCTGATAATCAACTGCAACTTCAATTGAATCAGTTGTAAGCAGAAGTCGCAAAAGGCTTTGCGAGTAGGAGAAATGAATCTGCCGCTGTTGAAAATAGAGACGTATAATTAGGTGGTAAAAAAACATACAGTGCAAATGCATTGCAACCTCTATTTTCAATCTAAAAATGTGCCTTCTGAAAATCAGGACCTTAGTGTCTAAATTGGAGAGAAGTTTAAAGAGTCATTAAACAGTGTTTTGAAAAGTGAAGATGAACTACATCTGTCTAAATTTAACACAACAATATCATGGAACATTCCTCTCTCTTGTGTGCAGGATTTAAAAGTTTACAATGGTAAATTTCCTGGGTAGTTGTTTTACATGTTTTACCACAATTAAAAATATATATTCTACAATGATTTATGGTGCTTTCACTAGGCTTCACTATAATTTGCCGGTTGAGAAAAGGTTAAATGAAGTGCAAACTTGATTAAATTTATCAAAATGGCCTATTAAAAAAAAAGAACAAAAATTCCTTAAAACAGTCCTGAACATTTTATGAATAGCATCCAATGAGTGCTATAATACACACTTTGTGAAATGGAAAAATGCCAGTATGTTACAAATCTAGGAATAAACAGCTCAGGTGGAGGCGGGATATCATGGGCGCAGGCGAAGTAGACCCAGCTGAATGGCCGATATTATTATTATTTGTTTATTTAGCAGACGCCTTTATCCAAGGCGACTTACAGAGACTAGGGTGTGTGAACTATGCATCAGCTGCAGAGTCACTTAAAATTACATCTCACCCGAAAGACGGAGCACAAGAAGGTTAAGTGACTTGCTCAGGGTCATACAATGAGTCAGTGGCTGAAGTGGGATTTGAACTGTGTGACAGGTATGCGCGCATCGTACTGGAGTCCAGCCGGAGCCGCAAGTATGTTGTGCACTGCACCGGTGTAAGCCAACTCTTTGCATTGTTGATGGTGAGGCCCAGCCTCGCCAGATGCTCTGTCACGACCGTCAGGTGGGCCACTGCTCTCTCTCACAACTGGGAACAGATTAACCAGTCATCGAGATAGTTTATTACTCTGATCCCCTGCAGCGAAATGGAAATACTTCCTGTGTTCTGGACGAACGTGAAAGTACGCGTCCCGTAAGTCGACGGTGGTGAACCAGTCGCCCAGCCGGACAGACTGGAGAATGTGACGGTGAGACAGCATATGGAACGTCTTCTCTTTTTCATCCTCTCTCCATTGAGGAGTCTCATGTCTAGGATGGGGTGAAAGTCATCATCTTTTTTGGGCACCAGAAAATACCTTGAGTAGTAACCCTCTCCGTGGGAGGTGGGGTCTACAAGATGAATGGCTCGCTTGCACAGCAAGGCAGTCACTTCCTTCCGAAGTACCGAGGCCTGGAGAGGGTCTGTCACAAAAGTATTCGTGATACCTCGAAAGAGACGAGGTCCCAAGCGGAACTGAAGCACGTAACCGTTGTGCACGGTGGTGAGCACCCAGGTGTCCGAGGTTCAAGCACGCCAGTACTGCAGCTGTTGTGCCGAAAAGGGGGTCTGAGGCCACCAGCCTTCACGGGCCCTGCAGGGGCTGCTGAGGTTGCGGCGGAGCAGTTTTGCGTGGCTGTGTAGGGTGTTGGCCATGGAAACGCCTCCTTCAACGCTGGTGTGTGGGCTGGCCACGTCCTGCGTTCCCTCTGCCTGCTAGGTGGGCCAGGTTGTTCGCTGCTGGTGTGCCCTGTAGGAGATGCCTTTGGTCACCCAGCAGAGCCGTGGGGACTGGGACTGTCCTGGTGACAGTCCATGTCGGAGGAGCTTGCCAGCGGATCGACCTGCCCCACGTGGGAGCGCGGAGAGGGAGCAACGCTGCCACCTGCCGGGACGCTTCACGTTCCTGGTGGAATCTCTGCAGGATCTCTTCCAAGGCTGGCCCAAAGGTGTGTCCCAGGGATATAGGCGCGTCTAGAGCTTGCCCTTGGAGACCGGAGATCTGCAGCAGCGTGCCGGACAGGAGCTCCGGCTCAGGGAGCGGGGCCTCGCGCAGTACACCGTCCATATTGGCCGTCACCCTGCACTGAGGGTTCGGGCACGCCGGGTCTCTGGCCAACCCACCCACCGGCAGGGTCTTAACCAGGGCCGCGATGGTGGAGTCTACTGGGGGCAACCCCACTAGGCCCAGCTTTTCCGCTCCTTCTAGAGAGGCAAGCGGTGCTGCCTGCTTCAGCACGCTAGGACCTGAGGCTGGACGATCCCAGGAGGAGCGTACCTCCTCCATGAAGTCTGGGAAGACCGGGAACTTTTGAGGGCGAGAAGCCATCGCCTGTGCCCGGAAAACGGACTGGCGTGGTTCTGCCACTTTGTCCAGGGGACCTGCAGGAAAGCAGCACGTCCCATCAGTGCCGGAACTGAGCTAGACAACGGGGGAGCGGTGTCTTCCGAAGCTACCTCGAAGCCAGGTTCTTCCTCAGCAGGGGGGTTCAAGCTCCCCTCCTACCTGCATGTCAGAGAAGAAGGAGGCCCCATCCCCAGAGACCGCTATGGAAAGCGTGTCCTCTTGCACCAGCTGGGACGCCTCTTCCCACCCACCCTGATCTCACCTGGGGGAGGGGGGTACGGTAATTGGGGCAGTAATGGAGCTGGGACTGCGGCCGGGACCGCAGGTGCCTGTTTGGCCAAAAGCTCCAGGACCTGGGCCATCTGGGCTTTGAGGTCCATAATGTCCCTCGCCTGCCTGGAACACTTCTCCCTTCTCGTCTGCGGGGATGGGGAGCGACTACGGGGGGCCTGAGCGTCGGGGATGTACAGCAGGGGGTCCTGCATCCAAGTTTTAAGAATGAAGCCTACTGTTTGGTTTTCTGTCTCAGCAATCTGTCAGTCCCAGACTGTTGTGTAAAATTATATATAAATTAAAACGGGGAAAAAAGAAATGTGTTAACCAGATTATTCAGCCTTTTATTGCAACTGTGGTACCATTCAGTGAGCGAAAATTTTAAGGGGTATTTTAGCTGAAACCTCTCGAAAGAAGGCATACAGTTTCAAAAAAAGGTTGAAAACCCCTGATATAAGGCATTGCAGTTTTATTAATACAAAAACAAACCTTTGAGAAAACAGTCCCTGATTATCTTGGACTAACTAATCTTGTTTTAGGTAAAGTAGTGGGTCTGTGAAACCAGCCATAAAACTTGAGAGTAAATCACCCTATAGACACAAAAATCATCATATAGACACACGCATCAAACAATAATACATGTGTATGCACCATTGTATACCACCCGACATTTACAAATTGATTATAAAATCACTAGAATGTTATGTGTAATGTTGTGGATTTATAGGCTACGGCTACGGTATATTATAACTTATAAGCCACCTTGTTTCCTGCAGGCCAGCCTGCGTTGAAAGCTGCGGTCAAACTTTAAAAATGTTCCTACAAGTCCACACACCAACTGCTCTTTTTGTGCACCTGGTGTTTCTTGTACCCGACTGAGAAAACGCAAGGGATGATGCTTCTTTTTTGTGTTGATTACTGTAACACACACAGATAGTGTTGTTCTACGAAAGCAATTTCTTTTTTCTTCTGCAAAATTTCCAAAACTCAGTATTTTAACACATCAAATTATTTTACATGTATATACACTGGAGAAGAACGGTTACCGGGTAAAATATATGAAACGAAAAACAACAACACACGCGGCATCGGTCAAATATTCACGAATAAATCTGTCAGAAACTATTAAACTGGTTGTACGTACTGGTAACGACGTTTATCGACAGCAATGAAAAACTGTTCTGCGTATGATAATCACTTCGCAATACTACTACAAATTACTAATATGACCACTCCACTGTACTACTATTACTACTACTACTACTACTACTACTACTAATAATAATAATAATAATAATAATAATAATAATAATAATAATAATAATAATAATAATAATAATACGTTAACACTGAAAGAAAACATTATATAAACAAAACATAAATAAATATCACATGATTATTTTTTCTTTTCTTTTTTAGAATGTATAAACATGTTAATACTAACAACAGGTTAGATATAGTATATACACGTGGGATACGTAAACCCTGGTTTTAAACAATGAAAGGGCTTGGTATGTTTCCTTTACAGCGTGTACAGTAATGTCCCCTGAAAATTACACCAACTTCAAGACAATGGAATTCTGCAGGCTACTCAAAAACACACAATCCAGGGCTGTTTCTTATTTATTCCTGTAATTCCAACGATGTCTACAAAATGATAATCTCAAATCGTGACAGATATATAAAAGAATGGTCACTTAATAAACTAAGTGAGATATGTGGAGACCTTGCCAGACACTGTGGGTTGTTTTTTAATCGGCTACACGGAGTACTAAATCGTCAAAACAAGAACTCCTCATACATTACCGTTGTTTTGCGTTTTTTTTTTCCTAATCCCAAAAGTAGTTGATTTTCATTTCGTCTTCGTTATGTTATTTTCCAAGGCGTTTCAAAGCCCATGTCAAGTTTCTTACATTTTGTTGAAGTCAATGCTGAAAGTTTAGAAATAGTAATTGGAGTGAGTGGAACGCAGCTCTACAGTGGGAACGCCAACATTCCAACCTAGAGAGAATTTAGACTTCCATCAAAGCAACTATTAGACGCGTGAAGATTTATTTACCCTCGTCCAGCGATATGCAGAATGTTGACATTTTCTCCCAGCCGTGTCGAGAGTTCAACACATGAAAACATAGCAATATATATTCACCGTATAACTATCATTATTATTATTAGTAGTAGTAGTAGTCGTAGTATCTAATCAGTTATCAAGTAGCCAAATTATAACTCAGTAGAATATACTGTCATTTAAAATAAATAACATTTAATAAAACAAATAATCGTAAAGTTACCTTTTTCCACCTATGGTGGGAATGTACAATTTTGTTTTGTAATAACGGAGAAGCTAAAGCATTTTGTGCAAGTTATAATTCTGATGAGACTACATTTTCTCCCTACAATACAAAGTTGGACACTTACTGCATTGTTAGCGTTCCAAAGTAGTCATGTGACGCCTCCTCGCACGTCAGTGTTCTACACTACACTTGGGCGGCGCTTATTATTATTATTATTATTATTATTATTATTATTATTATTATTATTATTATTATTATTATTATTATTATTAAGGTCAAGTAATTTGAAGGATAGTTTATCTTTAAACCCCTCAATGTCTGCCTGGTTGTTTCCTTTATGTAGTTTCATTATAATATTCTGAATGTCTATGTTGTAATGCTTTTTTAAGAGTGTTAAACTACAGAACATTAACGTTTCAACATTAACTCAACGTTGATTTAAAATCAACGTTTAACTGATTCTAAACAACCAAGAAGTGAATGCAAATATATATCATATATGTCATTTTAATCTACCAGTAGACTCCTCTCACTCCTCGTACTCTAATGGCCAGCCATTCACACTTCCCCTCCCCACCTCCTTTATCAGGCCATCATCTCCAGCAAAATACAGCAAGATTGATTTAAATGAACAAGAAGAAAATGGTGCCTGAATTTTTTTCCATGAGACCAAATTAACCTGATTAACAGTGACCCTAATACAAACATCAAGTGTTGTGAGCTTCTTAATAATGATGTTCTTCTAATGACATTCCTAAAAAGCAACACAAAAATGTGCAAGTTCAACCACACTATTAACATTGTTCATAGATTACATGAGATAAAATACACTTTTCACAAGAATGTATGTAGTCAACGTTATTAGCTTAAACTAAATGTTAGTAACATGTTCTCCAGAGTTTACCCACATGCTGCCTTTTGGTGGGTTTAGAGTAATCCAGATATATTCACCTAGTTTGTTTTTATTACTTGTTAGCAACAATAATCAAAATACAGTTCAACATTTGACAAGAAAGTTATAGCAATATTGTGAAGAGTCACAGGCGAGTGAACACGGGAGTGTACAAGATGGTTCTGATGTCACAAAGAAACCGACTGTCCCTGCCAACGGAGACTACTCAAGCGAACATGCTGTGTCAGGAAGACTGTTCACAAATGGAAATAGCACAGGAATTGAAAACGCAGTCCAGGGTAACTTATTCTAAACAACCAAGAAGTGAATGCAAAGGTTTGGGAGCCCCATATAATGTGTCTGTAACACAATACTTAATTGTGTTTTGTACTACACAAAACTAAACAAGTAAGGTTAAATATGGACGAGTGGGCCTGCTTCATTGTTACAAATTGGCAAAACTTGGGCACTACATTACAAAAATCACTTGGGGTAAAGCTGACATGTATTTTCTTTGTGGCCCAAAACAGTGTACAGTATTTGGTTCCTATGTCTCTGCCACCATGCAACCTCCAGAATCACATACAGCATGAAAATAAATATTACTTTATGTTCCACTGCAAAGTTTGCTCCATTTTACCTCCAAATGGATTTAAAAACGGTACTCTTTCAGAACTTGAAAACAAATTACATTATGTGTGTAGGATCCCTAACAGTAATATTCTCTGCTAAGAAATAAATAAATACATAATAATAATAATAATAATAATAATAATAATAATAATAATAATAATATTCTTGTTTATTTCAAGTTCTAAAAAACAGCAGTAGTTATTTACACAAAAATGGAGCAAACCCGAGCAAACGTTTAAAAAACTACATGTCTTCTGTCAGAGCACTGCTAGCAAATGTACATTGCAAACAAAATCAGCAGCTGTCCTGCTGCAGACGAGCCCTCGGACATGAATAATGTGGGCAGGCTGTGTGGGTAGATCTTTAAGTGGGCAGATGTCTACTTGATTTCTTGCAGCTGATGAGGTCATTCACAAGTTGTACTGTGACCCGGAAACGGAAGTTGCTCTTTGCAGGCGGTTAGTGTGTGCAGTTAGAAGGGAGTTTTTTTAACTGAAAATGGCCGTGGAATCTCGAGTCACACAAGAAGAGATAAAAAAAGAACCAGAGAAACCCGTCGATAGAGAAAGGGTAAGTCAGCACCGCCCCACGATGCCGCTGAGGCAGAGAGGAAAGCGCAGTTCTGGTCTAACTCCGAGCGATGTTTTTGTGTTGGGAGTCGCCAGCATACATGGCGGTTTAGTTTTAATGAATAGAGTGAAGCATATGCTTTCAAGGTTCACAAAAGCAAAGCTTATCTGGGTTAAAAGTGTACCGGCGCATGTTTTTATTACTGTTGTTCTAATCATATCTATATATATATATATATATATATATATATATATATATATACATATACACACATGCTTAGAATTACATAAATGCTCAAGCAACGAAGAGGCCCAACCAATTAAGGGGGAGGGGTATTTTTTAAAAAACATTTTCATATATTTTTAACTTTGTGTGTTTATATATATAATATATATATATATATATATATATAAGCACGGTTCTTTGAGTAAATGTATCATTATATAACCCCATATAACGGGAAATTCTGGCTGGTATTAAATTCGGCGGATTTGCTACCTGGCTAGATTTTGAATTGGCGTTTTTCACTTCGCACGTTTGCAAAGAAAAATTCTTACAGTTTTGTAGTTCTACTTTTAATTTCGAAAAACATTCAAATACATATTTACTTAATGAAATCTGTCTTCTAAAACAGTATCTCGTTTATAGTAACTAGTTATAGCATCTACAGTGTCACTGGAGCAACTTGGAGAAGCACAAAGGCGGCTTTCTAAAAATGAGTCCCAGCATTATCGTTATATAGTCCTTAATTAAGATACCAGTAATTGGAAAGGATTAGTAGCTGCAGTACACTTTATTATTATTATTATTATTATTATTATTATTATTATTATTATTATTATTATTATTTATTTCTTAGCAGACGGCCTTATCCAGGGCGACTTACAATCGTAAGCAAAAACACTTTAGCGATAGGTATTTGTTTTGCTAACTCTTAGTTTTAAAACGTAGCTCTGGTTCACTAACATAACACAGTGGGATGATCACACTATCATTTAGTAATTGTAGGACAGTATTGCACGTGTGAAAACTTTAACAATAAACCCGAAACGAAAATGCCTTAAACTTAAAACTAGTTAATAGACTAGCAAGCATTGGCAAAATCAACTCATTTTTATACGGTGCAGAACTAATTTATTTTAACATATTGTTTAGGGACGTTGCGATACCTGCACGGTGGGTGTCTTAATAGTAATATCTACAACGAATCGACAGTAACAATCCAAAGCAAATTTGCATTTGTTACAGACTTTCTAACAAGTCTGGAATAAACTATTTTGGCTGTTGCAGTACTTAACCTCTTGTAATAATAATACAAAACTGCTTAACATAAAAACAGTCGCAGTTTACACTGCCTCGGAGTTCCTGATCACATCATAAATTTCAGATTTTCTAAATCCGTTGATGGAAGTGGCCGGTCTGCTTTTAATTTTTTCAAGCTAATCGGCTTCATCACACTGTCATTCTCATAGTCACTTTGACGTCTGACACATTATTTCCCTTGCCCAGCGCTTCTTTAACCTGTGCTGCATAAGTCTGTCAGAGGCCGGGATCGCTCAAAATATGCCGCACTCTGATTGGAAGAATTATTGGCGATCCAATCAAAACCGCCAATAAAGCCAAAATTCCCCGTTATACGGTACTAAAGAATATTAGCATGCATAAAATACTTTTATGCAAAAACTATTCACAGCAAATATACATTAATCTAGTCATTGTAGTTTTATTAGTCTCTAGTCACTTTTTGTTTATAAACAAACTTACAAACCTGTATTGTAATAGTATGTAAACGAATTATACAATTATTATTCTTGCAGTAAAAAAGTAATACTGTCTTTAAATGTTTTGTATTGATATAATTACATCACTTTTCTTTTTTATTGCAGACATGTCCGCTGTTACTGAGGGTGTTTACAACTAACAATGGCAGGCATCACAGAATGGATGAATTTGCCCGGGCAAATGTCCCATCCAGTGAGCTGCAGATCTATACATGGTAAGAGATTCTAGCTGTTTTATCATCTTAAATACATAGGTGTCATGACTAGTTAAATACGGTTCAATTCATTCAGAATAATTTGCACTGCTTATTCATTTTAAATGACTTTACTTGGGTAGTGTTGCACTAGAGTAGCCCTCTTCCTGTTTGTATGCACCCACCACTTTTGAATATGAATTGCAGGTTCTGCTTGAGTTAGTTTATTAAACAATTTTTTTTGTTTGTTTTAAACAAGGATGGATGCAACACTGAAGGAGCTAACCAGCCTAGTGAAAGAGGTCTACCCAGAAGCTCGGAAGAAGGGCACGCACTTCAGCTTTGCTATTGTCTACCCAGATCCTAACCGCCAGGGCTACAGGTAGGTTGTTTGCAAACATTTAAAGGTGCCCCAAATGCATTCAGTACAATACCTTGTCTCATTCATGCAATGATTCAAATAATGTTAAGGGAAGTTGTATCAATCCTGGTAATGTGAAAGGGATTTATAGCTTTCACCTGTGATGGTGTCCTTTTAGCATGTTCCACTGGTTTGGGCAAAATCAGCCCCTCCATACCAGCTCTTTGTTAGTTGTGCTCTTAAGTTGTTCAGTTGAACCAACCTGATCTAGAAATATACTGTTAACTTTGATGCAAATTGCTTTTCCAATTTACATAGTCACCATACATATATTTTATAGTTTTTAGATTTGTACTTTCAATTTAAATGTTTCAATTGTATAGAAGATTTGTCAGTGTACATCTTTGATAACTATATATGACTCTCTTCAGTAACATATTTTCCATTTCTTCAGGGTGAAGGAGATTGGCAGCACAGTTTCAGGAAGGAAAGGCACAGATGATTCCATGACGTTGCAGTCACAAAGGTTCCAGATAGGAGACTATTTGGACATAGCAATAACACCTCAGAACAGAGCACCGCCTCCACTGGGACGCATGCGACCTTACTAACAAGATCAGTGAAATTAAAAGGGCTTCTGGGCTGGCCAACTACCTGCCCCCCCCCCCCCCCCCCAAAGTAGATTGACATGCATTCTGTACATTTTCAGTAATTGTCTCATTCCCACATTATTAAAATTGCAGTTTATTTTTAAAAGCTGTCCTAAACTTCAATGATGTAAATACCCTTTAAAACAAAGTCATGGTTAGTTCCCCCCCCCCCATCAGGAGGAATTGCTGTTGCAGAATGCTTTTTGTAAGGTTTGCAACAATACAGATTTTGTCAACTGTTTATTTGATGCAAGGAAAATCTAAACCTGTTAGAAATGTACTTTTAAATTGTATGTTGTTTACGTTAATAAATACCTGAAATTGTTTTCATTTGATTACATTCCTACACCTACCCTTTCAAGAATTCGGAGACATGAACAGTTTGTGAAGGCTTACTGTATTTCCAAGTTCATGTTAGTCTGAATTAATGTTTATATTCTTCTCAAACTTGGCATATCCAGTCCATAATCTGTAAACGGAGCATGATTTTAAGCACCATGTCAAAGAGCTACTAACACATCTGTAAAATGTCTAGCTACGAATAGTGCTTTTATGCTCATTAATGCGTAGTCGGAATTGTTTTTTTAGTTTTGCAACATATTGTAAGTTAAAAAAGCAGGAGATGATATAGATAATGTGATCGCAAGCACAGGTAATGGTTTGTAAATATTCTTTATTTGTTGCTTCAAAATGTCTTGGTTTTAATGGCAGTATCACATTTCCAACATGGGTAAAATCCTGATGGCACCTTCCACCTGTCTACATTCTTTGCTGTATCTGTAAATTAGTCAGCCATAACAAGAATATCTCTCAAGTTTCTTCCCCTGAAATGGGTAAACGGGGGTATAGTTTAAAATATCTTACTACCAATGTTATCTGTCGATAAAGCATGCTAATGTTTCTTGATGATATTCTTTATCACATTACTGTGTGGAGTATAAGTCGTGCAGCAAATAGAAGAATATTACCCGTTTTCCTTTTTCTTACTTTCAATTTGAGATTTGACTTGAGACGTCTTTTGGATAGTTCTGGATAAAAATTGATCATACATTTTACCTGCCTCTGTTCCCAAGTCTTCAGATTTAGATCAGATATGTTTTAATCTCAAAAATTGATTAGAGAAGTCCCCTTTTCAGGGGTACAAGTATCACATGACAAATTAAATCATTCAGGTAGTCCACAAATGCGTTAAATTCTATATGGGTTCCAGATCAGATTAAAAATATGTCATCAATATATTGTTTCCACATTATAATATGGTTAGAAAAAAAGAGTGTGTGTATGAGAGTGTAATCTTATGACACGTGTGGTGTGTGTGTTTGTGTGCTTCTACTCCTGGCTGGAGTCCGTGCTGCTGTTTGAATCAGCGTTGAAATAGGTAAGTGGATTTTAGTTAATTTGATAGTTAGAATCGTTGTCTGCTAAAGGTAACTAGCCCGCACTTAAAAAATTGTAATTAAGTTATCCAAACTGTGTTTGGAGTGTGTTGAATTGTGAGGGTGATGCAAATGTAGTGTTACGTATACGGCTCCAAGCCTACAGGATAGTATAAATTGGCAAGTGTCTTAACACCAGCAGTTCCAAGAGCCAGCCGTCTAAAGGCCACACGACCAAGGGCAGTCTGAGCTGTGGCAGTCTATGGGCCACACGACCAAGGGCAGTTTGAGCTGTGGCAGTCTATGGGCCACACGACCAAGGGCAGTCTCAGCTGTGGCAGTCTATGGGCCACACGACCAAGGGCAGTCTGAGCTGTGGCAGTCTATGGGCCACACGACCAAGGGCAGTCTGAGCTGTGGCAGTCTATGGGCCACACGACCAAGGGCAGTCTGAGCTGTGGCAGTCTATGGGCCACACGACCAAGGGCAGTCTGAGCTGTGAGTCAGAGCGAGGACAGGAGGAGCGTGGACCTTTTCCTAATGGCTGCCAGCGGTCTCATTCCCACTCTGACACCTAATGTCTGGATCCCCTGGACACAGCGTGCTCAATCTTTCTCCTCTCCCAGAATGAACACTAGTAAGTACTTGCTTCAGTTACCACTACTAACTCCCTCTCCCCCTCTACTGTCTGCTACAAACTGTAAATTCTCCTTCCTAAATTACTGTTCTCTGACTAACAAATCTCTGCTCCTCAACAAATTTACAACTGATATTAATCTTGATCTTCTCTGTCTAACATAAACCTGGCACACTGTAAATGACAAGCACTCGCTACATCTATCCACCCCAAATAGCTACTTGCTCTCACGGGTAGAGGTGGGGGCACTGCTGTTATTGCTAACTGTGCTAACTGTTGCTTTTATTGCTGAGTTCTCACAATTCCTCTCCCTAATCTGCACTTCAACTGACAAAAATCTACTCCAAAGTGATTTGCCTTCTTCCCTGCTAGTGACTGGCTTTGTCACGCTCCTAGAATGTCTTGGACTCTCTCAATCTGTCAATGTTCCCACTCACCCGTGGACACACCCTGGATCTGCTCATCACCAGGGGCCGGTTTTTCAAAACCTTTAATCTGGGTAACAGTGATCCAGATATATATTTTTTTTTAATTAAAGCTATACCACTAAATACGTGTTTTCCTTTTTGCTTGCATGGATACAAAACTTAAATACATATGTAAATATGATATTCTAACATTCGGTTTTGACATAGTGTGTGTTTGCTATGGCAATTCAAACAAAATATCGCTGTTCTATGATCGTTTAAAAGCTAAATCCACCTCTGCAGTAGGATCACAATAATTCTGGTATTTTGGATCATGATCCCGATCTCCTCTTTAAATTCTGAAAACCCCAATTGCAACATGTAATCGTGATTAAACAAAACAAAATCTGGATCACAGTAATCCCACGCATTTTGATGTTTTGAAAAACCCAATTGCACAGTATAATCCAGATTAAACGTGGAAATCCAATTACCAGAGTTTTGAAAAACTAGTCCCAGGGGTCTTGATAACTCCCATCTCTCAGTCACGGATATCTCTCTCTCTGACCATTTCTTAATCACTGCCAATATTAATCTTCCCGCACCTTCAGCTACTACTGATACTGTTAATTCCTTCCATCCCAAAAAACTCTCGGAATGTGTCTCTTCTTCCCCTCTGACTGGTACTCTCCTATCTTCGGTCAATGATGCGGTGTCCCTCTACACCACCATCCTTCAGATCATCAACACAGTTGCCCCGCTTACAACCAGAACGGTGAAGAAAAATTTAAACTGTCCATGGTATACCCTTGAACTTCGACTGCTTAAGTCTGCCTGCCATTACTGATGTCTCCAGCCTATTGCTAAAATCAACTACTGCCACGTGCCCCTTGGACCCCTGGCCAACAAATTTCGTCCGTCTCTGTGCTTCTGTCCTTGCTCCTTCCATTATGTACACTCTCAACCTGTCCCTGGTTTCAGGCCTGGTTCCTGCTGCCCTCAAGACTGCCCTAGTAACGCCAGTGCTCAGAAAACTCTCCCTTGACCCGGTTGTCTTATCTAACTTCCGTCCCATATCCAATCTTCCTTTTCTCTCCAAAACTCTTGAAAGGGCTGTAACCAGAAAGATGATGAAACAACTCACAGATAACCATCTGTTTGAATCTCTGCAGTCTGGTTTCCAGCCGCATCACAGTACCGAAACTGCTCTGCTCCGGATTGTAAATGATCTTCTGCTTAATGCTGATGCTGCTGCTACCTCTGTCCTTGTCCTCCTCGACCTGACTGCTGCTTTTGATACCGTAGGTCATAGCATTCTTCTTGACCTGCTTCAGAAATATGCTGGGATCTCTGGAACCTGTCTCTCCTGGCTATCCTCTTACCTATCTGGATGCATGCAGTCTGTTTTCTATGATAGAAGCAGTGCTGACGCAAACCCGGTCACGTGCCTCAAGGGTCTGTTTTCGGACCTCTTCTCTTCAACATCTACATGCTTCCCTTGGGTCACCTCGTCCTCCAACATAGCCTCATGTTTCACTCCTATGCAGATGACACCCAGCTCTACCTAAAACTACACCCTTGATGTCCCTCTGCCATGGTCCGGCTCTCAGCTTGCATCCAAGACATCGCAGACTGGATGTCTGCCAATTTTATTCAGCTCAACACCAACAAATCTGAACTTCTTCTAGTAGGATCGGAAACTCAACTCAAGAATCTTTTTTGGATTATTTGCATTGGCTCAAATAATCCAGTGGTATTTTAATTGAGTCTGACTTCCACAAACTGTTTCATTGCTTTGATTCCTGTAGCATTCGCAGTAACAAGCTTGGTGGCAACCTCTGTGGGTGCAACAATGCCAGTTGTAATGTTGGTAAGTGCTATCAAGCCAAAATTCAAATCAAATGGGTTTGTCATGGAGTCAGTGATAGCATGAACCATCTTATTTACAGCTCCTTCATCTCGTTGCATGCGACATGGTACATCAACCGTGTATTTTCCTTGTGAAACGTCTGAGTCTACCATATCACACATTACCTTCATGGAAGTTGTGATAGTGGAGTGCTCATGAGCAGTGATGAACCATCTAGCTAAAGATCCTGGATTTAAAGTTAAACCCACTATACCCCCCTTTTAAATTTACTATAACAGTTTACGGTTTTTTCAAGTGCCACGTCTGTCCAGACTTTGCTGAATTTATTTCTAGACAGAGCCACAGCATGATTTCCTTGCACAAACTGCTCATGAACTTCCGGGGCATAATCTGGCAGAAGCTTCATATTGACAAACACAGATACTCAGCGGGCATAGTTACAGTCAAAAGCAAAACATAGTCGTAGCATCTCTACAACTGCCACAAGATTCAGGTCCCAGGTGCTTTCACTTTCTGCTATAATGAACCGCATTGGATGTTAACCATTTCGAGAATGGTAATCATCCCAGAATGCAAAGGTTTGGGAAGATGCTCTTCCAACTGCAGAATGTCTACCATGCATCCTGTACATTCTTGAGGGCATCACTGAACTGGGAAAGTGTTGCTGTTAGGCTTGTTGCATCGTTGTTTGATACCACATTTTGACATTCCTGGAGCTTGCTGTTGATGAGGTCTTCATCACAATCAATCTCATTGTCTTGTATCCAGTTACAAAATGCCTGCCACCTCAGTCTGGACAGAGCCTCTCTTACAAGCGTGTGGCCCTCACTCTGCAGTTCACTTTACAATTACAGCCAGAAATGTCTGGGCTATGTGGAAAATCCACCCATTCTCAAGATTGTTTTCTGAAATTTCTCCGGGCACCTCCACTGAATCTCTTTTCTTACAATATATAGCCTCATCAAATGTCAAGACACTGTAATCTTGGCCCAGTGTCCTAGTCACCCTCATTACAGTGAAAACTGTACTCTATTCAGTAGGTGATGCTGGCAGCATTGGACAGTACCCAATAGATGTTAGCATTGGTATGGTAGATTAAATCATCACATTAAACGCTATCCATCCTTGTATTTGCTAAGCATTCACATTTTCAAAATCGACCTCACATAGCTGAGTTGGGCCGCATCTTAAAATTAGCCATTGCAGATCAAGGTTGGCAGCTTGTCAGCAAGCCTCAGCATCAGTATAAAAGTTACTTTTTACTTTTCCCACAGGATTTGGTGTAGGGCGTCTGCCAAGAGGATTATACTCCAGAATGGCTTGGCACATTGCAGGACTTTCAAGTGAATGTCTTCGTGGTGCTATTTTCTTTGTTTGAGCCTGAGTTGCCACTGTGTAAAAGCTACCTTCTGGAATTGAGGGAGTCGGACACTGACATGCTACTCTTTTTTATCATTATTGTCTGCAACAAACTGAACAAACTCACCATGCTATATGTTTGATGGAATTATGATATTGTCCCTGGCAGCTTTTTCATGCTGATCCATTGCAATACATGTGTCAAACAAGATGCTGATAAAAGGCAGGTGTATTAATGAAAAAAAAAAAAAAAAAGTAAGCATGAATAAATAATTAAAATATTTATATTTGGGGTCCCCGAGTGGCTCATCCAGTTATACAGTCATACAGCTTGGTTGGATACAGGGATACAGCAATTCAGATTACCTACTAGAATGGTATTTCCGAAAGTATCTGCGGTAAGATTTGTATTTCTTTTCTGCTTTTTATATATTATAATTGTATTTGAGTGTTTTTTTAGTAATGTCCTCAATTTCACAGAACAGAATGTAAGTAAGTTTTCATGCGGTGTGATGAACAGCGCTTTATCATATCGTCAGAACAATTTGCATATATCACTGTCGTCTACTCACCTGCCCTGTAAATAATGTGTTTTTATTTGATTTGTAAATAAAATGCGGAATGTTGAAAGTTTTGGAGAAAAAGTATGTGCTAGATATGGCAGGGTTGTAAGGTTAGACTTCCCTGCCTAATTGAAACTTGATGTGCAGCATCTGGCCAGGTGTTAATTGACTAATTTATTATTAATTAACCCTGGCCACTTTAAAAAGGGGCTGGAACGTCAGTCCTTTGTTCTCCACAAGCTGAAGAGGAAAAATTGCGAAATCTGTGGAGATACTGCATGACTGCGAGAGCACCCCTGTTACAGCGAGTAAAGTATTTCATGTTACTTTTTTAGAGGGAGGGAGGGGTGACATGAGGACCTCAAATTCTTAATGTCAAACCATTAATAAACCAGATTTATAGTTTTTATATGTGGCAAAAATAACCTGTACTGGGTGAACTATTGTCAGGAATGTGACCAAACATTGTATGTTACCTTAATTTGTTTTACAACCGGGAGTAAAAAAAAACAACTTTTTTTGAGTATGTGTTAAGTGTACAGCATTGAGTTTAGTGTAAGAACTGGTATCTTTTCATTTCAGTTTTGGCAGGATTCCAGACTTTGAAATACGAACTAGGGCGTTGTGATTTAGCTTGCTTGTTTCTCTGAACTTTAACTTTCTGTTTCTCATACATACACTTCCTCCATTCTGTTTCTGCAGGCCCATAAAAAGCATGCCCCGACATGTTGAGCTGCTACAACAAGAGAGTGCAGGAGTGCAGCCTGAGGAAATCTGTAAGACAGAGAAGAACAGAGGGCAGAAGCAGAAGGAAGTAAACTACCCCCTGGGATTGGAATAGTTGAGAGAGAGAGAGAGAGAACAATATTTGAAAAAGCGTCTCTCAGAGATACTGCAACAGAGGAAGACATCCACACAGGAAGAGTGAATTACTACTGTGGGAGTGTTAAGTTAATGAGGAGAGGGCTCTCCGTTTGTTGCAGCCTGCCTGTGGGGATTCTGAAGCATTCTCAAAGAGAATAATGTTGTTGGAGGATTGTCGCTGAGGTAATTTTCCAGTTAATATGTCAGTGAAGTAGTCCTTGGTTTTCTGATTACTTTTCTAGCATTTGCCCCAGAACCAGTTGGGCGGGGACACTGAAATTCTTACTGGGTATATTAGCCAGAGAACTCAAAGTGCCAGTTGGGGGCAGCTCATCACGGCCTGAAAAATAACCAAGAGCTGGACTCGCCAGTAAAAACAATTCTGTTTGGGAAACAAAAAGTTGTGCCAAAATTGCCTGGCACATAATCTTCTTACTAGTGAAGTGAAAATCAGCTTGGAGAAGCAGGGTGGCTCCAGATAGATTCAGGCTGAAGGTTACAGCCAGGTAGCCTCTTTGGGTCACCCTTTTGGTTCTGTATTTCTTGCTCCTTCCCCCAACTCAGATACTGCAATGAGTTTGCATGTGGTGACCGGCTGTACCATTCGGAGATGAGTGTCAGTCGACTGCAGGGCAGACAGTTCTACTGCCGAGACTGGGCCCTGTACAAGCTCCAGCACTGGCTGGAGACCCGAGCCTCTGGCAGGATTTTAGGGGTTCTGGTGACAGGGGGTCCTGGCAGTGGGAAAACTGCCTTCTGCACTGAAGTGCTTTGGCCAGCGTCGGAGGCTGGGACCCGTGTTAACCTGGCCCCCCGCTGCTTGGCCCACCACTTCTGCCAGCGAGAAGATGAGAGGACAGTGTCCGTGTCCAAGTTCATCCTGGGCTTAGTGGAGCAGCTCCGGTGCAGTCCCTTACTCCCCGGGTATTTTGAGAAACTGGAGGAGCCCTCGGTGAAGGCCGCCTTGGAGCCGAACCAGTGTGAAAGGGACCCTGATGAAGCATTCAAGAGGTATTTATAAATTCAATTCTCTTAACCATTCCAATTGAAGTACCCCTGCGGTGCCTCTTAATTTACATCTCACATCTAGTAATTGTTTGGTTAAATATTTAACAGAGGGGGGAAAAACAAGGAGAGGTTGAATAGTGTGTTATCATTGTAGGAGAAAAAGTGTATCTAATCAGGCGAAGATTGAAAATGAAGTCTGACTTCATTTTAAAAAAACTGCCCCGACGGTTCCATTTGTTGCTTT
The DNA here is from genome assembly GCF_902713425.1 of Acipenser ruthenus. Lineage (NCBI taxonomy): Eukaryota > Metazoa > Chordata > Actinopteri > Acipenseriformes > Acipenseridae > Acipenser > Acipenser ruthenus. Next base: position 53,794,329 of record NC_081197.1, read on the forward strand.
AAAAAATGTAATTCACAGGTTTTAATATTGTTGCGGGAGCATCTGAGGCTCATTACTGTTTGCCTTCACAGCAGAAAGAAATCGGGGAGTGGGGTTTGAAATGCTAACAGTACGGTGCAGTAAAAGTACTGCCAAGCATATCTGCATTCCCTATGCTTGTTCCCCACTTCCTGTATAAACATCTGGGTAAAAGGGCTTCGTTTCTGGTTTTGTACTCCTGCACAAATTATTTGGTTATTTGGTTTCTTTATTGAACAAAGCCTGTTAGATTTTGACACCATGCTTCTCTTTAAAGCACCCAAACGTCTCCCACTACATTCTTAAACAGGTTGTGTGGTTAATGATTAAAATAATGTTTGCTGCTTTTGCTGCTTCTCTTTAAAAATAAAACTCTTCATGATTTCATCATAAGGAAGATGCACCAAAGCTTTTCACTTTTTTATTGTAACCCATGCATTTGCAATCCAAAATGCATTTGCATTTGATCATTGCTTGTGTCAAGTATCAAACCTCTCGGAGCAAAATGTATTGTACCTTGTTTGATAAATCCTATGACAATAACAGACTGCTAAGAAATACGTTTTTCCCAAAGGTTTTGGTATAAATCATTCAGCCATCTTCACAGTAAGTATTATTTTATAATCCAAGTTGTCGTGCATGGGGGAATAAAAAAAAAAAATTGGACCAATTCTATGACTTGGTCTCATTGTTTTTCAAAAGAGGACAGAAAATAACATTTTATTTAAATTTTATGTAATTTTGTAAATTAAATCAGAAGCTTCTTTTGACTAATGATGATTTATAAAAGTTAATGTACACTGGGCTCCTGAGTGGTGTGTGGAGTGCAGGATGCGCCCTATATCCTGGAGGTCATGGGTTCAAATCCAGGCTATGTCATTGCCGACCGTGACCGGGAGTTCCCAGAGGGCGGTGCACAATTGGCTGAGCGGCACCCGGGTAGGGAAAGCTTAGGTCAGCAGGGCAATCCACGGTTCACCATGCACCAGCGACTCTTGTAGCTGATAGGGCGCCTGCAGGTCTGCTGTGGAGCCATTCAGATCTGTGTAGTCCTCCGGCATTATAGGTCTGATGGCTGCGCTGTTGATCTGCTGTGCAAAAAAAGGCGGCTAGGCAGGGACACGTTTCAGAGGACGCGTGTGTGAGCTGCCGCTCCCTGAGTCGCCAGGGGGTTGCAGCGGTGAACCGGGATTAATAAAATACAATTGCGGATTCCATCTTGTGCATTTCATCCTGTATCATGTTGTGAGCACCAGTCTTCTTGCTCACCCAAGCCCTCCTGATAATACTTATACAAAAGGATAGAAAGAGAACTGTACATAAGTGTTTAATATTTATTACTGATATTACTGGTTGGATGTAGGCTGTAGTCTCCTGCAGTGCCTGGGTGTACTGAATAGACAGTGGGTAATGTCAGGTGGTGGAGTTGGCTAGCAGTGAATTGGCTGATTCCTGATGACTTTGTCGGTAATCTTAGTCAGGAAACCTCATAGCTTTTTTTGCTCTGAATCATTAAGCCAAGGGAACACCTCCCTCCCACCTCAACAAGAACAGGACTTGAGAACTGTGGGGTGTAAGGTGCACCCTCAGCCTGCAAATATACTTCTTAATCTGGGGGATAAATACACATGCACATTCACCTCAGAAAGAAGACGACTGAGTATATTGGAGAGTTAAGACCACCTGAAACATTACCAAATCAGATATCATTTTAGTAATATCAACACATAGCTGAGGGAGACCAGAACAGCAGTGCTTATGACACTGACATCTGGTAAATGGGAGAAACAGTACCTCATCTCACTACAGGTGGCCCTGATTTGCATTTTAACTATTGGTTAAATTGAACTTCAGCCAGCTTTAGTTAACCATAAAAAGATAATGTCCTGTATTGTTTCTATAAATAAATATTACAATATTTAAAGTTGGCTATACAATTAGCATTTATATATATATATATATATATATATATATATATATATATATATATATATATATATATATATATATATAAATTATATGTAAATATATATTATTCCTCTTTAAAGGCAGCTATTACAATACTTTTAAGATTGGTGGATACATCTTGGTTGTGTAGTTTCTTTTATGTTGAATGTTTTTTTTTCCCCATTTATATAGTGGCTAACTACCCTTTTCTGTCTTTTCAGGACAGTTCTGCAGCCCCTGCTGGACCTGCCTCTTCCATCTCAGAACTTGCTGCTGATTGTGGAGTCGCTGGACTCTGAACCTGTAGCAGGAACAGGCCAGGAGGGGCATGCAGCAGGGAAGAGCAGAACCATCGCTGAGCTTCTCTCCAGTCACCAGCAGCTTCTCCCATCATGGCTACTGCTTGTTTGCTCTGTCCGTCGACAGAACAAAGCACTCAGCAAGATGTTCTTAGGTGGGAGTCAGCAGTACTTACAAGGAAAAATTGCTATTTTAATGAGTGAATTCAGTGCCTGTGAAAGCCTATGAAACTAACAGCTTTGGGGCATAAGCCCATGAAACTAACAGCTTTGGGGCTTAAGCCCACTGTCTGTCTATCCTGAGTGCAGGTACTGGACAGCTCAGCTGCATATTTAGTTTCATTGAAAGAGGTAATGACAACATTTCTGTAAATATATATTTTAACGAATATCTCTTTTGATCGCTCAGGTTTTCGAAAGCTTTGCCTGGATGACCTACACAAGGCTCACACGGTGCGTGATGTACAGCAGTACATTCTGTGGAGGTTGGACCAGGAGAGGGCGCTGCGGAGGCACCTAACGCATGAGACAGCTGACATGCTGAACCAGCTACATATCAAGAGCAATGGCTGCTTCCTCTTTCTGGAGCGTGTGCTGGACGGAGTAGCTGAGAACTTTGTAGCCATCCGTGAGCTCTGTGATATCCCAGGCACCCTTAATGGGCTCTATCTCTGGCTGTGCCAACGGCTTTTTCCCAGGAAGCTTTTTTCCAGGGTGCAGCCCTTACTGAATGCCCTGCTGGCCTCTCCACGGCCACTCAACCTGGAGGAACTTTATACTGCAGTGTGGACAAGAGACACCACCCTTACTCCAGTCGACTTCCATCGCAATCTAGATGCCTTGTCTAAGCTACTGGTGGATGGGCCCAGCGGCACCAAGCTTCTATTCCATGGAAGCTTTGCAGAATGGCTGATGGATGTTAAATACTGCACACAAAAGTACTTGTGCAGTCTGGCTGAGGGTCATGCCATGCTGGCCATGTCACTAACCCTCCGTGGACCACAGCTGTCCCCGAATGAGATACACCAGCTTGCTTTTCACCTTGTGAGCTCTAACCTGCAGCCTGAAAACCCCACCCTGCTGGCACTGTGGATGGTGTGGAGTGGCATCCCTTCTTTAGCAGACAATTCCCTTACCCCTGAACCCTTCCCTCTGACCTCTGCCCAACAGGTGCTGCAACTGCTAGTAAAGGCTGGAGCTTACCCTGCTGCTTCCTCTGGTTGTGTCAATTGGAGCTCTAGTGTTGGTTGCGCAGTCAGTGGCGGGATGATCTGGAAGGCTCTAGAGTGGGAGGATTCAGTCAGAGTTCTACTGGAAAATGGGTCTAGTGTCAATCAGATGGATCCGGGGGATGGGCGCACCTTGCTGGCCAGTGCAGCACATGCAGGCTCTACAGATGTGGTTGCTCTCCTCCTATCGAAAGGAGCTGATCCACAGATCCAGGACCACCAGGGGCAAACCCCTGTGATGCTGGCAGCGCGTCGGGGTCATGCCAGAGTGCTTCAGTGTTTGCTGGAGTGGGCCCACTGGGAGGAAGGGGCCCCTCATCTTGTTAACCATGCAGACCAAGAGGGGTGGACTGCACTGCGTTCTGCAGCATGGGGAGGACATGCGGAGGTTGTCAGGATCCTACTGGAGGCTGATGCAGAAGTGGATAGCAGTGACTCTGAAGGCCGGACTGCCCTGAGGGCTGCAGCTTGGGGAGGACACGAAGAAATCCTTTGCACTCTTTTGGACTATGGGGCCCAAGTGGACCAACCAGACCGGGAGGGCAGAACGCCGCTAATTGCTGCAGCCTATATGGGCCATAATAAGGCAGTAGAATTGCTGCTTGACCATGGCGCCCAGGTAGACGTGCAAGACTCAGATGGGCGCACAGCCCTATCGGTGGCAGCTCTATGTGTACCTTCAGCAGCTGGGCTTGGCTATTGCGAGGTGGTGAGTCTCTTGTTGGAGCGAGGGGCTGATCCAGGACATAAGGACTGTGATGGGATGACACCACTGCTTCTGGCGGCATATGAGGGCCATGCAGAAGTGGTAGAACTCCTACTAGAGGCTGGAGCAGATGTGGACGAAGCTGCTGGGCCCCAGGGAGGTAGCCGCGTCTCTACTGCTGTTACACCACTGCTGGCCGCTGCCTCAATGGGTCATGTGTTTGTAGTGAAAACTCTACTGTTTTGGGGAGCTGCTGTGGATGCCATTGATGGTGAGGGACGCACAGCACTTAGCCTGGCTGCTGCCCAAGGAAATGTGGAGGTGGTACAGACACTGCTGGACCGCGGACTGGATGAAAATCACAGAGACGATTTGGGATGGACCCCATTGCATTCAGCAGCCTGCGAAGGTCACCTTGCGGTATGTGAAGCTCTGACAAAGCAAGGTAGTGCAGCCAGAGTGACTGAAATGGATAATGATGGGAGGACCCCACTGATTCTGGCTGCACAAGAGGGACATTGCGATTGTGTGAGGCTCCTTCTGAAAAGACATTCACCGCTGGACCACCGGGGGTATGATGGACGTACTGCTTTGAGTGCATCTGCACTAGAGGGACATGTCGATGTTGTGGAGCTACTGCTAAGGCGTGGCTCAGAGCTGGATGTGAGGGATGCAGAAGGAAGGCCCCTGTTATACCTCTTGGTGCTTGAGGGGCTTCACAACATCGTTAGGCTCCTACTGGAGAAAGGGGGTGTTCCTTTAGAGTCCTCAGACACAGAGGGCAGGACTGCCCTACATGTGGCCTCCTGGCAAGGACAACTTGAGAGTGTGAGCTTATTGCTCTGTCACAGTGCAGATGCCAATGCACTGGATGGGAAGGGACGCTCTCCCTTGCACTCTGCTGCCTGGCAGGGCCATGCAGTGATAGCTCGGCTCTTGATTGAATCTGGGGCTGCCAATGTGGACCAGGCTTGTCACCAGCAGGGAGCCACAGCACTGTGTATTGCTGCCCAAGAAGGTCACACAGCGATGGTGAGTGTCCTGCTTGAGAAAGGGGCCAATCCGAACCATGTAGATCTGTACAGACGCACTCCTGTAAAAGTGGCCGGCAAAAGGGGCCACAGCAAGATTGTCCGATTGCTGGAGAGCTACGGGGCACCCCCCTACTGTGGCTTCCTGCCCCCTTCCCCTCTTCCTCAGCAGCAAAAAACATCCACCATGAAGACACATTCCTCAGGAATCACGTCTGCCAGTTCAGGAAGTCCGAGAGAGGCATCTATGGAACGTAGACACTCTCCTTGCCATCAGCACCCCCATCACATATCCAGCTCTCCCTCAGGCTCCCCAGAATCTACGACCGAGAGGTGCAATTCCCTGGTGACGTCAGAAAACTCACTCCAGAGTTCCAAAACATCCTCCTCTACCTACCACTCCCTGGCCACGGCCCAGACAGTCCCAGTTGACAGTCTGAGTTTCACACATCAGATCCAACAACATTCTTTGCCACGCAGCAGAAGCCGCCACTCAAACCTGGTGTCTCCCACTTCCTCGCTGTACATCAATGACAGCAAACCCAAAACCATCCCACTACAGCCAGAGCCCTCCACTGCCCCCACAACTCCCTATAGGCATCGGACCCCTCTCTCCAGCCCTACCCTGGGAAAAGGCATCATGGACAGCCCAAAGGCCAAGACCCCTACCCCGACCAACATGACCGTGGGGGTTCTCAGTAGTGTCCCAGAGAAGACGGACAGCCCCCAACATACTGGAGGGGGGAAGTGGAACTCCTTCATGGCTTCTCTGGTGGTGACCCCAGGACACGACAACCCCATAAGACCTTTAAGAAGCTGGGACAGCCCTCCTCTGGGTTACCCTGTTGTAGTGGGCCCCACAGTGGAGTCCCAGCAGCGGAATGGAGAAGCACTTTGCAAGCCATTTGTCTCCACGCCTAGCAAAACCACAACAGGAATCCCCCCCAGTGCCTTGTTGCCTGAGCCACTGATCGCCATAACAACGCTGGACCCCCAGCTGAACCTCAAGCAGGCCATTAAGCTGCAGTTTGAGGGGCCGACCAGTGCACTGAGCTACAAGACAGAGACCCCCACGTGAGTGTGAGAAACCAGGGTTAAGCAGGAGCTGGGGTATTGGAAAGAATCTTATACTGTAGAAATAGCTTTATTGGGAATCTGTGAAGATGGAAGATGAAAGAAGGGGAGGGCAAAAAGACACTTTGGGCCACAGCAATAACCAAGAAGTACCACAGAAGAAATTCAACTGAAATGCTTGAAAGAATTGAACAGCCAAAGATAATTACGGGTACAGCAGGTAGGAGAATCGGCCGCGCGGCTAAATTTATTTAAAAATTAAAAAAAAAAAAAAAAAAAACAATTATAATTGTACAGTTATGAAATTGGTGACGAATAAAAAATAACCGTTTGAGTCGTAATTTTATTGGATGCAGAGCTCCAGGGGGAGGACATGATAAACTGTACAGGTAATTGAAGTTCTGCGCTGGTGATGACCTCATAATAGAAAGGAATAGAAAAAGAACATGCATGCACGATAAAAATAACTAAACCACCAAAGACAGTATTTACCAGCAAGATGCTTTCAAAACAAGACACATTTGGCTAGAAAACTGCCAATCTGCCAGCACTGACTAGGGGAGTTGCCTATAAAAGTCACATGAGAGACGCATGCATTACTTAGTAAATGTTACCTCAAGTTCAATGTACAAATAAAACGGGAATTTGTATCATTTTTGTTTAAGAAATCTTCATTTTGTCAGTGTTCCGGTACTTTGGGATTAAGGATTACACCACTGCTTATATTGTGTAAGGTGCCAATACTTTTGTCTGAGACTGTATGCCCTCACTTTTTGCACTTGTCCAAAGTTGTATTTCAACTTAAATACATGTTGCTCTGTTATAGTAAATATTCACAAAATGCAAATAGCTTTTTAGTTCCATTTATTCAACATAATTTACCAAGCTTTGAAAAATAACCCCCTAAGAGTGTAACTTAGTAAGTGGAGTTGAAGTAAATGCACTTTTTCCTATTCAATATTATTTTCTGCTTTTAATTTATATTTCAAATCTAAATGTTTTTTTTTTGTGAACAAAAAAAGTATACCCGTAGTCATAATGTAAGGGGAATGTCAGCTCTGATGGAATAGTTTATAAACATGAAGTAAAATGGATATGTTAAAGATAAGCACCATGCATATGCTCAGAGGTTGAAAAATGTGGCAGTGAAGCAGTCGAGTTTATTGGAAAACAATGGTTATGAAACTTAAACGAAAGAGTTCTAGAAAACAGCTAAACAAAGCCAGTACCTCAGACGTCTGCATCATTGAGAAAGGAAAATAGAAAATGAGATGATTACGAGTAATGCTCACTCACTGTTAGGGGTTAGCCGCTTGCAAACATGTTCTAGGTTGATGCTGTCCAGTAATAAAGGATAAGGAGACAGAGGAAGAAGGGATCAGCCCGTTTATTAAACACCCTTGAGAGGCTTTACAAATTGAGTTTGTTTCCCCTAATACAGAAAGACAAGGAGGCTTTTTCATTTACAGAAATCATAACATGTTCTATTAGTGGGAAGGGAACAGGGCAGAATTGGTTGGGATTGCAAGTGCTGTAACTCCCTATACTGCCCCTATACAGTCAGAGGCAGGGACACAACAAAATACTCAGCTATCTACTGCAGTGACATGCTGATCCCAGACAGTAAACTACTGATTTGCAGGGATTCTGCCAGTATGAAGGTGATGAACCAAACAACCCTCAGGCAGGGTAGTGCGTCATTATGGGTGATACTGGGGCAGAATGTCCTGTATTCAATTTCTAACCAAGGGGGTTCCTAGGAGTCTTACAATTGTTATTTGAGAAGCAGTTTTTCCTGAGGGAGCGTTAACAAACATCACTGTGGGGTCCACCATTGGCCGCTTTGTGGTACAGGTGTTTTTGCTTGAGACAGTTGCTTTTAGCAGTACAAGCCAAATGGAAATCCAGAACAGGAGCCTTGCTTGCTGAACAGAAAGGAAGCTTCCACCACAGTGCTAATGTTAAAGAAGCTCAAAGCAAAACAAGCTGCTTAGCTTACTGTTATAACGCATGGATCAAGAAAACAGCTGCAGCCTCACATTAACCCAGGACAGGGTTAGCTACTTGCTGTCACAGATCTTTTGTTGGAAATCATATAACCTCAACAGTGGTATGTGAGATAATTAAACATGAGCCAACTTTCAGCCAACATCATGCTGATACGTTCAAGCTACTCAAGATTGTGTTGCCTGACCTTTTCAAACAGGGAGATGCTTGAAAATGTCACCTACAACTAATCACTTCAAAAGACTGTCTGAAAGTTTCATGGCTTAGCCTCTAGTAATGACAGTGGTAAAATTCAGTTTAAAAACTTTTGAATCTCAAAAAGACCTATTTTTGTCTTTGTTCCTGTGCCCATTCAAGGTCAGGGTCAGGACCAATTTGGTCTGTTTTTAGTATAACTCGCTGAAGTGGCTGCTTCCAAATGCTTCCATTTAGAAGGCTGGCTGGCAGACATACAGTAAAATTTGGAGTGTACAACCAAAACCTCCACCTGGAACAGAAACATGGGGACCGGGATCAACAAAAGCCATACAATAGACACTATTATTGCTAATTCAAACATTTATAAATTAATAAAAGCATTCCCTTTTTTCTTACAACCTTTTAGTTCATTTTTTTATTTTAAATATATAAAAATATTTCTAGCAACATTCATTTTCTTTGTCTTGTTTTTTTTTGTATACATTATTTACAGATTGCACAAATACACCACGTGATGCCAGCATGATTGGATACAATGAGACAGAGTTGCATAGATTCCAGGAGACGGAAATCTGTGCAGCAATCATCTTTCCCAACAAACTGGAACTGAAAGAATGTGCAAATTAAAAAGAAAACAACAAAATTAAACAGTTTACAGCTATAACAATAATCACAATTAAAAACTGATAGCGCTGTCCTGCCTCCTAGTGAACTCCATTTGACTAACAGAATTCTCCACTGTTGTTGCCCTCCAGATTTTTGTGGAGTTTAGCCTACAGCCCAAGTACCCCTGTGTTTAAAACACTGATTGCAAACTTGCTTAAAACACTGATTGCATGCACCCGGAGAACTTCAACAGCAGAGAAAACAACCAAAATCTGAAACCCCTATGATGCAGTGAAATCTGACAGTGAAACTATAGAAGAGCATGATTTATATGCTTCTGTGAGATTTCTGTCGCAAGCTAAAATCTGTCCGAGATGAAATGTCACCAAAAAGTCTGGCTAAAGTGAGGCTACAATGAGCCAGAACACCCTTTACCTCAGAATGTATGATTGCGCATTTAACGTTATACATGAACTGCTAACGGCATTGTAATATCTGGCACATGAGATAAAACAGTTCTCTCATGGCTTAACCATTTGAAAGAAAAAAAATACTTTGTGGATAAAATGAAAGCAACTCAATTCAAACAGAGAACAAGATCAAACAAACCACAAAAAGCAGGACAATCACTCTCATATGAGACACGACACACACCGTAGAATGTTTGTATTCGATGGGGTTCACTGTAGGTTTAGGACAGCCTGTCAGCCAATCAAATCATCCTGATTGCTGTATTTTTTTAAGCCAGGCAGACAATGAGGCCCTGAGTGAAGCTCAATGAGAGAAAAATACAATAAAAAAAAAATTAAGAATAAAAAGCAGGCATTATATTATACATGTTTAAAATCGGCAGAACATTCATTTTCTGTTCTGTATACAAATAAAGGTCTGACAATTTTTGATCAACTCTTTCAGCTGTTTGACGTCCAATCGGTTTTCGGTAAAACCAAAATGAAAGTTTAAAACCGAAAAAACCAAACTGAATTTGTGCAGCCAAGGGAACAGGATATACCATTATTACACACTTTGTTTAAAAATCAAGAAATATATGTAACTGTGATAAATAAGTTAAAATACAGTGGTATAGCATCACTCATACCAATGTATTATACAATTGGACACATTGTACAAAGAATAAAATAATGTATTAAGAGACATTAAACTTTTTTTTTAATTTATTGTTATTTTCCTGGTACCACCGTCTCTGCCAGTCGACTGAAAGTGGAAAATCATGAGCAAAATCACGTCTGAGTAGAACTGCAGTTTATGGTTTTCAAAATTGCAATTATTTAGTTGGCGTCAAAGATACTGAGATGTTTGGCAGCTTTTTAAACTATATTCTAATAAAAAATGTCACCTAGATTTACATGCATGTCAGCAAAAACTAAAGCTAGAACCAGGCCTGCTTTTGACTTCGGATTGTTTTTTTTTTTTTTTTTTTTAAACAAAAGGGTAGGGTACACAGGCTGAGTGTTTGCATATGCCTGCTACCACCAGCACCTTTCATCAACAAACCTAAAAATAATACAGCCCTAGACATCTAGAGATGCAGTTATCCCTACTGAGGGCAATCAGGAAAGTCTTGTCATAACTTACATTTATGTTACCATATCAAAATTATTAAGGGATGTTAATATGAACCGTCTACATGCAGGAAAGTGTGATGAGCTCCTGAAAATACCGCCGGCTTAGTGCTGAGATTGCCGATGCTTTTTCATGTGTGTGTGTGTGTATAAAAAAAAAAAAATATATATATATATATATATATATATATATATATATATATATATATATATATATATATATATATATATATATATATTATTTCTTAGCAGATGCCCTTATCCAGGGCGACTTACAATTGTTACAAGATATCACATTATTTTTTTTACATACAATTACCCATTTATACAGTTGGGCTTTTACTGGAGCAATCTAGGTAAAGTACCTTGCTCAAGGGCACAGCAGCAGTGTCTCCCACTTGGGATTGAACCCACGACCCTCTGGTCAAGAGTCCAGAGCCCTAACCACTACTCCACACTGCTGCCCTATATATATAAAATATATAAATGTCAGTTTCGGTTTAGGAAAATCATAACCATTGCATCCCTACTCTTGAAATGTTACTAGGTGTGTTAAGTAAGTGAGCTGCTCAGTGAAAGAATCCACTTAACGGCATGCTCAGACCTGCTCCCTCTGAGCAGCTCAGAGCTACAGAACGGATTTCATCAGGGATCATAGTGAATGGAAAAATGCTCGCTCTGATCCGCTCACTTACTTAACACGTACACTTACAACTCCCCAATTCTGAGCCACTTACTCTCCAGTACAAAATGTAATAATGCATTATTGCATGCATTACAGTATGATTCTCTGTATAACTGCTGTAAGCTTGTGCAACTGGAGAAAATAGAATGAGGACGCAAGTCTCATAGTACCTTGGTACGAATCCATGTTCAACTGAAACTGCGCTGCATTTGTGCGATACATAATTATACAATGGGTCCTGGAAAAGAAAAGACCAGCATTATAGACAGCTTGCGTGACATCAGAATTCGCTTTGGCAGATATTGGGGATTTTATGAGTGCACAAAAAAGTGGACAACATTGAGACATACAGCATATATTTCAGTAGACGGAGTATTAGACATGTACCAACTTAACAATTATAACTCTCAAATACAAAGACATTTAATAGAGTTAAAAACTGAAATAGTACTAATGACGCCTTTAAAAAACTGAGACTTCAGTCTGAAATTCATTTAGAGTTTCATTCAGGATGGATTGAAGCTGCACATTGTGAATGCAAATGGCCTGTATGATCTTCTTTGTTTGTAACTTCATTCTTATGTTCTTAACCATTTAATCTGACCATTTCCAGTATCATGGCATGGGATAAACGCCACCATTACTCCAATCAGTGACGGCAAAATTCAGGACTACCAAACCAGCCCTGGTAATTAATAACTACATCTTCACCAAGATAAACCCACCCACACCTTCCTGCTGGAATTTCACTTCTCATGCGAAGTGGGGTCTTTGACCACATGCTCTCATTATTGTGATTGACTTGAAAAATGCTTCCCCCAGCGAGTGAGAAAGACTGAGCAAGCGCTTTCTGTTGTAAGGCAGACACAGTCTTTAAGACTGACAGGCAGACAGACGGTGATAAGCTGAGATCCAGTTGACTGAAGCGATATGGTGTACGGTGTACAGCAGGAAGACTACATGGATCTTGTGTAGCGTGAGAGTCCCTCGCTACTGATATGTTTAAAAAAGTTTATAAAAAAACTAAAAGGACTGTCACCCAAGAGTCCTCCTTGAGGAGTAGAACGACAGGGATGGGAAAGTCAAGGTGCACAATTCAGTAACCCCAGATTAAAATGTTCACACCTCCATCTTTTTGATACCTGTGTCTCCCCTACATCTCCCACTAACATCACTGAAGAATAATAGTGTGGCTGCAGTCACAAAATAAGGGGTGGGAATAGAATATCTAGTCTGAACATTCCTCTGCTTCCCTGAATCACATCGTTCTTCCCCATAGTTCTTGCTCCTCTGAGAGGGCACAGAGTTGATTTCCTGGACCCTCATGCTCAACCCCATAATAACCAGTGTCCTGGTGTTCTAGCATTACTCCTCTGTGTCTTGGCAGCGAGGGAAGGGCGTGGTGACAGCGTGTTCCTGTGCAAGCGCGGCCAGCTCCTTCAAGAACTCTGAGAAAATGATGCCGCAGTAGACTGCATTCTTTACTCGCAGTGCCTCGTTCTGGCGTTCCACTGTCCCAACTGCCGAACCCCTGAACAGGGCGCTGTGCAGCACCTGCCCTCCGTCTCTCACATGAGCGAATGCCATTTGGGCTGCCTGTCGTGCCCGCGTCGGACTGTTGGTATGACGCAGGATCAGCTCGCCCAGTGAGGGCTTCCGACTTCTTACTGTAGATGAACAAACAAGAGATCAAGTGATCAGTATCCTCAGTAAATCTAGACTTACTAGATATAATCTGTCTTGCAAGAGGAATATTATTGTAATGTCACTCATCAGAACATTTCTCTTGTACTTAACTAAATTACTACACATCTGTTAACACCAAAACGAACAAGAAATGTAAATAAGGTGAAAATAAAGTTATTCACTTGCTACCTTGAAAAGCATATGCCTGTAAGTTAAGATCACCAGCAAGGTGTGCACACACACTCTTACCTAGTGTATCTGACCTCCTTAAGTTTGGCACAGTGATGGGCGAGTCTGCCCAGTCCAGCTTCCCTCGTGCCACCAGGTACTTTCTGGCCTTGCGCAGCATCACTGGAAAATCCGCCTGAGTAGCAGCAAAGGCTTCAATCCTATTCTTTACTGAGCCCAGGACCTACAGCAAGAGAGACAGCGAGAGAGAAAGAGGGGAAATGAGAGTGGGAGGGAGACTATAAGGGACTGACAGGCAAATAAATATGGAGGTGTGGATGAAGATCTGCTGTAGAGAAGAAACATTGATCATGACCAGCATGTGAAGCTAGCAACACTAAGTTCCGGTGTTCAAAATAGCACAGATTTCGGCAAAGTATCAAAATAAAAGTCCCATATTCTACACAAAAAAAACCCAGGTTATTTCAAGATTTTTATAATAATTTTATGCTTGTATGTCCAAACTCACTTTACCAATTTCTCATGTATATTATTGTAGATTTCAGTCATACACTATAAGGACTCATATGCTGCAGTTTAATATGCAAGATAAAGAGTGGGCCTTAATTAGCGTCATAAAGTCTGAATAATATTATGTATTTGAAATGCAAACCACTTTGTAGTTTTCCATATACTTATGGAAAAACTGGAAAAAAAAATTACAGAAAATGACATTTCAAAATCTAACATGAAATACTGTACTACTATTATGGCTTCCGGTACAGTTTTGTGGTATCATTTGGTAGTTTCTTTGATTACTTTATGTAAATAAAAGACCTAAATTATCCTCAAAAGAAGAAAGGAAGAGCAAATCTTAAGGATCCTGCAGAAATCAGTCAGGTTAATAGGTTTCAGATGTTAAGTAGTGATGATAGTGACACAGAAGAAAACAACATGACCTATTTTTAGGTCATGCTATTTGCAGACACTGACTTACAGATCTTGTAAATAGAACTGTGACTCGTCTCCCTGGTGCTAAAGTTAAGGATATTGAACAGAGAATTAGCAAAACTGTTCATACCAACAGAAGAGATTCTGTGATTGTACATGTTGGTACAAATGATAAATCAGACAGAAGTTTCAAATCTCGGACAAAGAAATAAATAAAAAAAAAAACTGGGAAGTAAAATCATTTAAAAAAAATCAGGCTTATTACCAGTAGCTGGTAAAGGTGATGAAATTTACAGCAGGGTGGTTAGCTGGCTGGTGTACACAAGAAGGTATTGGTTTTATAAATAATTGGGACTGTTTCTGGGGAACCTCTGGGTATTATTTAAATAAGCTGCGGACAAGTAGACTGGCAGAAAATATTGAACGTCACTTAGCTAATGATTTAAACTAGAGATGGAGGGGAGTGGGAGAACACATACAGTTGACTGATTTGCTTAAAAATAGAAGTTAACAATCAGATGGCTCCCATTGTTCTTTGGCTGTATGCAGATCTCTAGGGCAGGCTTCCTAACCCTGGTCCTGGGGACCCCATGAGTCTGCTGGTTTTCATTTCAACTAAGCTCTCAATTACTTAACTCAACCCTTAATTGAACTAACAATTAGCTTAATTAGACCTTTTTACTTGTTTTTGGCTCTTAACCAGTTGCAGATTTCAAGTTAGCTATAACATTTTATAAGCAACTTGAAATCTGCAACTTATTAGGAGCTGAGAACATTTAAAAAGGTCTGACTTGCCACTATTTGGTCACACAAATCACAATATTAAACAAGAAAATAATGAATATTATTCTTCATTTGTCAATGCTTTCTGCCAAACACATTAGGGTCCTTTTACTTTGATTTTAATACACATGTTGATGTTAAATTAATCAGCTGCATCCAGGCTCTCTGATATTCTGAGGCTATCACTGTTCATTGGTATATCTGGAAACAGCATAGGGGGGAGCACAATAAAGCTCTGAGAGGAAGCCTGATGCTCTTAATTTCTCAAAACTTATTAATGCAAATAGATCATTCCAGGGCCCTCTTTTCCACTATTGATAAATTAGTTAATCCATCCTCTAATGCACCCCCTCATATCAAAGCCACTCCAGCTAACTCCGAGACCTGTCCTCTAATGCACTCCCTCATATCGAAGCCACCCCAGCTAACTGTGAGGCATTTCTTAATTATTTTCCAAATAATTACTAATATTAGGGATCACATTTTTAAAGAGTAAGTAGCAGGGTACCTAAAAATATAGCGTTATACATCCCCACGTGCTGCAACTATTTAAATAACATACTTGTAATTTTTCTTTTCATTGTTAACATCCTGACAACTTTTTACACTTAAAACTTTAAACTCTGTTTCAAAGCTCTTTTCAAAATTGCTGCTCTAGTGCACTGGGGTTTGAGATCTGTGCTCTAAATCACTGCAGGAAGAGTGATAAAAAAAATATAACAAGTGCTTTGGCTTTTTTGTTCTGTACTACATCATGGATCATTATTGCAGAGTTATCTGTGTGACAATGTGGGCAATAATCCGTCAGATGTTAACAATGAAAAGAAAAATGACAGGTACATTATGTAAACAGTTGTAGAAACATGTGGGGGCGTGTAACGCTATATTTTTCAGAATCATGCTACTTACTCTTTAATGTGCAGATTAGACCAATGATTTCTTTCATGGAATCATTTTCCCTTATTACATTACAATATCGGAATAAATTAGTAATGCAGATTAACTCTTCCACTTGTGACATTGTTTTAGAAATTAATAACAGATCTTTGTCAACTGGAACAGTACCAACTGCTTTTAAAACTGCTGTGTTGTCAAGAGGCTGATGTTGTGCAGGAAACAATCAGAAGTAACAGAAATGCAAAAACAAAACAAAAAAATTGAGGCCCAGAAGAAAAGACAACAAAAAGAAATAAAACACTTCAAAATGTAACCCAACCTCGGCTATAAACTAATACAAAAAAAACAAAACAAAACAGGAGGATGCACAGGACTGTCAAAGGCAAACTACTCAGCAGACTCGACAACCAGAGCCTACAACCTCTCCCTGAATGACCCAACTCCAGGTATTTACACTCCTGCCCACCCTAGCCCCTCCCCTGGACTATTCTAACACACATTAACAATAATATTAGAAAACAGAAGAGGGGGATTTTAGGAATGTACCATCTACATACATTTACCATAAATAAATAGGGGTGTTTATAGGAATGTACTATATACAAGTATTCAACTTTAACTGTAAGGTGTTACACTGCCATAAATTAGGGTTTGTAAACGTTGGACGACCACTGTATATGCACACACACACGGTATAAATCTATTCTCTAGCAGCTTACATGATTACATTTTTAGGTGCCCTGCCAAACGTGCAAATAAAAGTTTCTATGTATTGCGGTGGCGACGGACAAAAGAAACACACCAAAAGCAGTTTTGGGGCCAAAATAGCGGTAACAACAACCACTGTTTATTTCCTCCTTGAGAAATGGACGCTCTGAGAAATGGGATGGGGGGCTGCTAGTAAACAAAGAGAAAACAGAGACACATCCAAAGTCTTTCAAGGTGCAGGGTAGAAAGATTTTAAAGTTAAACAAACATAGTACCCGCACACTTATATATTATGCTCCAAAGTGTTTATATTTTTTATTATACCCAAGATCAACATTTCGATCTGCAAGAGATCTTCATCAAGCCTGGTGTGCAACTGCTTTACAATTGTGCACTACGAGTCTCACTGACACTGCTAAGTCATATTAAAACTTGCATACTGAGGGGGGCGGGGGGAGTTCCAGGTAAGTGACGCGTTTTTGAACTTCGCAGAGTCTTCTGGGAATTGAATTGTAGTTCGGCGCGGTGATGTTGTAGCGCTGTTATGGGCAGCCGCTGTAATGGTCGGTGCTGTAATGTCCCTCGCGATGATGTTTGCGCAGTCTTGGACTCGCGGTGATGTCGTGATACGTCAAAATAGAGAGGTTAAATTACAAAATATTACCGGCCGTTCTTACCCTTTTTACTTAACCTTATTACTGCGCCAGCCACCCATTCTGCAATTGCAAAGAATATGTGCACCTATTCTTTGCAATGTACACAAACAATCACTGTGTAACCCCAAAACTCACGCATACATTTTCCTTTTTTACAGGTTACAAGCAAACTGAACCTGACACTCTGAACAAGCCCCTCTAAGGTAAGTCTTTTCTCTTTTCCTTTACTAAGCCCTCGTTAAAATGTATACATTTACAATGCTACAAATACACACAAACAATCATAAGCGCCAGCTTTGAAGAAAATGTCCCTTTCAATCAAAGGTAGGGTAAGAACATAGGCACATAAGAACATTAGAAAGTTTACAAACAAGAGGAGGCCATTCAGCCCATCTTGCTCGTTTGGTTGTTAGTAGCTTATTGATCCCAGAATCTCATCAAGCAGCTTCTTGAAGGATCCCAGGGTGTCAGCTTCAACAACATTACTGGGGAGTTGGTTCCAGACCACTGGGGAGTTGGTTCCAGACCACTGGAACCACTAGTACTAGTGATGGAATGCATTTAATCCTGAGGCGTTCTCTGCATCACAAGCTGTTACTCCAAAAATCTAATTTCGATCCCACAGTTTTTAATAATTTTAACCTTTAACCTTTTATAGCTAAGATCTTGGAGAAGGTAGCAGCCAATCAACTTAATATGTTTCTTCCAAAGGTTTTTGACCTGCTCATAGTACATACTCTGCACTTGTCTGAGTCTGTTTCCATTCTGGCTTTACTAGACCCAAGTGCAGCATTTGAAAGTGCTGATCCTACCATTTTAATGTATCGCCTTACAAAATGTGTACGGTTGTCTGGAACTGTACTAAATTGGTTTGAGTCCTATCTTAGTTATCGACAGAATTGTGTTTAGATTGAGCATCAGGATTATCTACAATTACCTGTGGCGTTCCCCAGGGTTCCATTCTTGGTCCCATATTATTTTCTTTATAGAAGCTTCTGCTGGGGCAGATATTTCGTAAACATAGTGAATATTTTCACAGCTGTGCAGATGACACACAGCTTTATATTTTATGAAACTTGGGGACACCTCTGCGGTCTCCGATTTCAATTTTTTTGTATCGGGGGTGTTTTAAATCGGTGTTCACATCGGTTAAAACCGAAAAATCAGAAGCCCTAATTATACTTCAGGGAGAGAAGCAGCCAATACAACTCATGTAGTATATCTTTACTGTACCCCAGAATCAAGGCAGGTATAGCATATGCATAAAGGCTGTATGGTAAATCCACAATATAAAGGGCCAGGTTGCAGATTAGATACCCAGTTTTGGGTGAAGGAAGTGTATGGTCAAAAGAGAACAGAAAAAAGAGGAGGGTGGGGTGATGGACAAAATGAAGGAATACAAAGGAGAAATATGAAAGGAGTGGGGAGCTAGGCGAGAACATGAGAATAGGGGTGAGGGAGGGGCCATACCTGGATGAGTGACTTGACACTGGGTTGGAAGACCATGTTGGTGTTTAGCAGGAAGGAGCGGAGCAGGGGTTGGGGGTAGCAGGCTAACTGTGATAGGATTCCAGTGAGAAGGATATTCACGTACAGAGAGTTCTGCAGCATGTTCTCCAGCTTGGCAAACAGCACCGCAATGAAGGGACCTGGGGAAGAGACTAGGAGTGAGACCTGGGTACTCTCATATTTACTAATCTTTACATATTTACATGCATACCACTATATTTATAAGCATTTATTGGTGCACATCAGTATTAACCTGTGGTTCAATGTAACTTACTAGTACTTACCCATGTACACCATTATTGACCAATGGTTTAACCCTTTACGGTCCATTTATTCAGCACGTCTCAGGCGTGTCCGGTCCAATTTATTTTCACATGTGCAGTTTATTTTAGACGCTCCGTTTAAAAGTATTTTTTTCCACAGTAAAACAGGTTTAAAAGGCACTGCATATCAACAGGACACTCAGTACTGCATCTCCAGCCCCGCCCCACCCCTTGTTCGCTGTATTTTTCACATACCTCTTCATAGTCGTGCATACTGATAAAACATCTCCTGATCACTCGTTTTATCACCAAACTCCTCAATAATGCGATCCAAGTCATTATTTTATTACTATAACATCTTAAAAAGCTCTGCAAATGTCCGTGATATTCTTTGAGCTCTGGATGCGGAATCAGCTATCTTGTTTGTTTATGGCTGTGTTATCTCTGTGGTGCCGGGGCTATGTGTATTGCTCAGATACGCCTCTTTGTTTTTTTTTGTTTGTTTTTTTTTCGTTTTTTCTCAGCTCCTATCGGTCTCACTCGACGGTGGAGCCGAGCGCTCTTTCAACAGCTCTGCAAGGATTGCTTGCTGGCTTGAAACCACCTCCCAAATCTTGTCGATCTGCCCCCTGCCTGCCGAACGTGATCGGTGGGCTTTCTTCCTCCTCCTCTGCTTTGGAGTGGGGGAAGGTGAGGGGGAACTGTAGGAAGACGACAAGGAATGAGAAGTAGAGCTAGATATATGATGTCTGTCAAAAGACTACTGCGCTTGTTTGGGTCCGAGGCACACAATGCACTCCATGTGACCGGCCTTTGCAGGCAGCTTGGCCTTGCAAGAGGTACATGCATGGAACCCAGACATGTTAACAATGCTGTGCAACAGTGTGTAATACACTATAAAGTGCAATTTTTTTTGTACTGTATATTAGTACCTGCACACTGCACTTGGTGCTCGGTACTGACACGCAGTGCCAACACTAGCACTTGGTACCAAAGCAGTAACCTCGAACTGGCTAAACTGCGTAGTCAGTGCGAACACCAAACCAGCAGCAGCCTGCACTGAAACAGTAACCTCGGTCCCTAAGGATCGGGGGCGACGAGTCGCAGTTACTGTATGTGGTGAATCAACAGGGGAGGCCACCTGCGAGTCAGCCACTGGCCAACTCTAAATTCACGCACGAAAATACGAAAAACCTGCTTCAAAACACCTTTGTAATAGTACTACAAAAGCAGTACTAAAACAGCATCGAGCTGCTAGTAGGAACGCCTACAAGCTGCTTGGAATTTCACAGAAAACCATATAAACGCACCAGTGGAACGAACACAAAACCCACAGTCCACAAAATATTCTTATATTTATCTAAATATAATAAATACAGAATACACTTTAAGAAAAATAAATATTAATGTACTCCGAAGGTGTCCAATGTACTATGATCCTGGGGAGGAATGGCTAATCGAGCCGCAGGCTTCCCACGGCACACAAGGCCGCGGTGGGACTAACCTAGCACAGACTAAAACAGAAATATAGCTCGAAATAATTTTATACTTCAGCGATTCTGTAATATAGAATATATAGCACTAATAATAGGTATATAGAGGAGAAAGATACATTATCTGCTCTCAGGAGTAATCAGCATGGCTGAAAAAAGAAAATGGCATTACTGGAAGGGCGCGCTGCTGTTTTGTTGTTCCTCAGCAGCGTGACCCTGCCCTATCGAGAGTCTTTGGCATAGAGTTTTCAGTTCGGGTGTCTTAAAGGGAAACACCCATTTGCAATGGTTAATATTCCCTTCTTGAAAGGGAACGCACTTCGTTTCTTCGGGAGAGACGAGCACTTGCGTCCTACGAAATGAGTTTTAATAAAAATATTAATAAAAATAATATATAGGTCAGAGACGTTGCTACTCTGTGTGTAGTTAGCTACTGCGTTCACCGAGTCTCCTCCCACTAGTACTAGGCTGTTACAGTGTTTTTGTTTTCTGTAAATCTTCCCTCTCAGTCTCGTGTGCTCCCCATTTCCAAGTCGAAACACACACCCCCTAAAATGTACCCTTCCCCTCCCCAAAAAAATGTGATTTTTTTTTTTTTTTTTTAACTGTACCGATACTGCACTAATGCAAATAAAGACATGATAATATTGTATTCCTGACTCTCTCTAAATACCGAATATTGTATTTAGTATATAGATTTAC
Organism: Acipenser ruthenus; assembly: GCF_902713425.1. NCBI lineage: Eukaryota > Metazoa > Chordata > Actinopteri > Acipenseriformes > Acipenseridae > Acipenser > Acipenser ruthenus. The sequence goes on from NC_081197.1 coordinate 53,815,528, forward strand.
CTTCCACAGATGGGTAAATTGGTAGGTTATGTTGAGGGGGGGGGGGGGACTAAGATCAGGAATCCAGTCGCTTATTCACCACAAACACGCAAGTCACAAACAAACACGCAAGTGAGTGGATTGAACCGTACTTTTTTTTTTCTTTTTTAATTTGTATTACAGAAAACCCAGACTTTTTGGTCACATGTTGCAGTATATTAAACAATGGATCCTGGGGATGCTGGGAACCAATGATGTGGAGGATAAAAGATATACAATTTATTAATATATATTGTATAGGTTATAAAGATTTATTCAAATTTAAATGTTATCTTTTGGAAATAATATCTTCTGGCTGAGGGGAGATTTTGGAAAGTCTGCTTCCAAGAGACTGCCAGGAAAATATCCCCACTTATGCTAGCTTCAAAGACTTCCAGGTGTGAGCAAGCTTCATTGTATTGTTTTGAATAAACAAAAATAGTCTGTTAAGGAAATATTTGTCTTTGGAGGATAATTCAAAGATTTGACCACCTGTCAAGATATCTGTTCATATTAACATATACAGTGGTATTCTAGAACCTAACAGGCAATGATCAATTCTGTGAGTGACTGATGCACAAGATGTTGCAGTGCAAGGAGGAAGCGATGACACAGGAGATACGCTTAAACCAGGTGGCTTGGGTTTTATTAGCCAACAAGCAGGAACAGGTAGAAACAGTGCAGGAACAGTTCATAAAACTAGCTACAGCAAGCTTGGCTCAGAAACAAAACAAAAAACAACTACAACAATCATTAAAATAGCTGGAAACTGCTATAAGTATTTTACCACAGCCCAGTCCCTTTCCGGTATTATTAGTCAACCTCCTCTAGCTCTCCCTTTCTCTGAGTGAGGTCTAGGACCCGGTATACATACCCCACCTGTTAGCCCCTCGCCCGGAATATACCCTTTTATATAAACATATTAAATTATTTACCAAACAGATTTAAAACCATCAAACTTACAAAAATGCATAATTTATAGATATACAGAACATCTGCATTCAAACTGTCCTGGATAGGTACTCTTTAGGCAACTTAAAATAGGTCTAACCATTTCTGCATCCCTCTCCATAGACCACTCTGTGAAATGGCACACATGACGCACGCGTGCACCTTCCCCACACCCTTACAGCCCTTACTTAGCTTAGTTAAAGCATAAGTCTTTACTAACATTGATTTTACATACTACTAACTTTTCACAGGTTGCACCAGCTATGATAGTTATAAAGTAAGACTTAGTTGTTGCTTAAAACACATACCTTTAGGGAGGCGTAAGCTGTTCATAGAATCAAAATACAAGATGACACAGATTTTGTTCATAGTTTTTGTCGTCAGTGAATCCTGCGAGACCGCATACATCTTCTTTATAATTATAGAGCATCCTTTTAAATCCTATTAGATTCTAAAGTTTCTTATAGGATTTACTAGGATAATCTTATGGGAATAACTATAAAAGATTATATGATCTTGATATTTCAAAAACAATTCCGGAGATATGCTTTCAATGTCAATTGATTTGTTTACTACCAGCTTCCTTAGAATATTCCCGATTTTTCATGTCTGTCATCAAAATGTGAATCCAACATTTTCACAGAACACTGCGAGACAGTGTAGTCCACTGACTGGCTAAACACTACTGTGTGTGAATAAAACAACGCATATCCCAGCTCACTCGAGGGCATACACAGGGTGTGAATATGCACAACACACTAGGCACCTGTGGTAATTCATGTGTTTTGTTGTAAATACCTTTAAGCTTGTTCAGAAAGACTTTAAACTAGTGTACCCCAATATTCCCTATGCACTCAGTTACATACCTGTGTAGGGTTGGCTGAGAGGCTGCCCCAATGTTCTGGTCGGACTAAACAGGGTGGGCACATTCTTCAGTTTAGGGGACCCTGTATCAGCAAGTTCTTGTTCATGGGTGGGGGGCCTCTCCTCCTCTTCTTTGTGAGAGGGGAGTGGGGCACACACTCCACCCTGGCTGCCATTGTTTGCACTGCCAGGATCCTCCTGCCCTCTCTGGGCATGCTGCTCCCGCACTGTCTCCTCCAGCTCCTTCAGCTCCTGGCTGAATGCCTCAATGCTGATCCCAGATCCATTGGTCTCTCCTGGGGCTCGGTCCAGCAGCTCCTCAATCAAGCTCTCCACCGACTCCAAGCTCCGAGTTGGCACATTACGTTCGCTGAGTACAGAGAGCTCCTCCTCACTACGCTGTGACCCATATGAAACCTGGCTGACTTGCGACCCCAACAAACCCTTGGGTACCTGTGGCCCCAGTATACCTTTGGTGACCTCTGACCCCAGTGAACGCTGGCTGACTTGTAGTTCTCCTGAACCCTGGCAGTTTTCAGTATAGTGCTCACTGGTGTCAGGATGGTTCTCATCCTGGGCTCCGTTATGCCCCCCACAACTGTTCTCTCCAGAATCCCTCCGAACCTTCTTTACCTCCATACCCCCATCCTGCCCCTCCGTGGAGTTTGTCACCACCTGCCTGATCCCATTGAAGAGGGGGTGATCCTCTCCTTGTCCTAAGGGGTAGCTCCTGGCAGAGGCTCCTGGAAGCAGGGAGGAGGATGAGGTGGGAGACGGTGGGTTAGGCATCTCCCTCTGCAGGCTCCGTTTCTTGGTGCGTGGAGTAACTATGATAGAGTTCTTTCCAATAGTGATATCCCACTCTCCACTGTCCTGTTCTGTGCTCTCCCAGTCTGGTTTGGACCGGTTTGTTGTCTGCTGTTGACTGGGTTTGCGCTCTGCACTGTCTGACCTGGGTCGGTTTGGCATCACCTGCTGACTGCTGAGGTGCTCTGCATTGATATTTAAGCAAGCCAGTGGGGGTGGAGGTGGGGCACTGATGGGAGAAGGATCCTCCCCATCGTAGGGTGCAGACCAGCTACGGCAGGCCCAGGCACAGAACTCAATGTTCTTCTGAGCATCCCGCAGGTACTCTATATATCCAGACTCCATATCCCCCTGCTCGGAGCCCTGGTGCATGGGGCTTTCAGGAGAGATTGTTCCAACTCTGTTCGGGGATTGAGGAGGCTCCGCATTCGAACTAGAGCCTATGCTCTGCTGGCGAATAAACAGAGCCAGACGGGATGGGGTGTTGGGCTTGGAGACTGGGGACTCAACACTGGGGCTTCCTGGCCCTGGAATACAAAACATCTATGCTGTTAACAGGCAAATCAGAGATGTTTAAAATAATGAACACACGGATAAATCTGTACAGTAAATATGAGTGCCGTCATCAAATCAGGTATTAACAGAAAAGGTTCAAAAGCTACTGTTCAAGATTTCAACGCCATATGCATCACCTTTCCCCCAATAGGCAGGTTCTTCCTCACGCTCAGCAGTACCCAGGTCCAGTCGGCAGCACTCTGGGATGAGAGACATGAACTTATCAGCTGACTTGCCATAGAGGTCAGTCTCCCTGACAGCGCGGCGTTGACTTAGCATCACGTGGGTGCATGGAAGGAGGTACCTGTAACAAGAAGAGGGAGGGAGAGACTGTCAGGGAGGGAGGGACTGTGTGTGGAAGTGGCTGTTGGTTCATGATTTTACCGTGTACCATGTACAGTTCACTGGTCTCCCCAGCCCTTCAGCTGAGGTCATCTACTGCAGGCCTCATTTTTTTTTTGGTTAGAGACACCAGGAATACTGTGACTGTTTGCTATGTTTTCTGATTTGGTTTAAATAAACATACAAAAGTGGAAATGCTCCCCCCCACCCCACCCCCCTCTTAATTCTATAGGGATTCTAAATTGCTATATCCTATGATTAGGGCTTGAGTTTAGGTTTTATTCTTGATCACATGATGTCCCTTAAAACTTATTTTGAGAGGATTGTGTTTCCTAATTAAACCCAATAAAAGCTGTGAATTACAAAACAATGTCACTTGTTTTTACCTTCATATCTTGACTGAGCCTGATTCTGTTTCACTTAATTTTTATTTCAAACAGAAGAAGTGACAAATTACGTTAATTGCTAATTGTATTTCATTCTTGCAATGCCTAGTTTATCGTTGTGCTTATTTTCACTCATTTACAGAGTTGCCCGGACAGATTTTCTTTTCAGCATAAAGTATCCAGTACAGAGTGTACACTGATAGCAAGTCCATCATTTCAAAAATCTTAACCCCAGTCTTTAATTAGTAGTTATCCCAAGCTCATAAGACAGGCCTGCAGAAAAGGCCAATTGTAAGACGCTATTTTAGCAGGTGCTAGTTCAGTGATTTACAGCGTTTGCCCCTCCCCAATTGAAGGGGATTTTCCTATGGAACACTAAAACCATGACCAATTGCACCCTGCTTTGTAAACTATGCATTACCTGAGAACAAGCTGCAACATGAAATCCTCGCAGTTCAGAGAAAGAAGTGTCCTGAAGAGACTTAGTGAGACCATGCAAAGCTAGAGAGGAGACAGAAACTGTATTAAAAGCTAGAAATGTGTGTATTTTTTAACAAAAAACAAAGCATCCCTGCCAAAACAATATGCATTTGCTGCGTATCCTCGTGCAATATAGACACATATGGCTTGTGACCCAAGTTAAGACCACCAGCAAGGTGGGCAAGGCAAACTAATAGCTAGGATCAGTTTTGAACATTTACAGAGGTGACCTGGGGAACTGTTGAAAAGAAACGGAAGAAAACGTTAGGTTATTATCATAACCCTGGTTCCCTGAAATAGAAATGTATCCATTACATAATGGGTTAACTTTGTTTACCTGAAAATTCTGAGACTTACCACAGCTGTCACGCAGTGACCGGCAACGTCATCACACCAGTCTGCACCCCTCCTGGAAGAGACTAGACTCCGTGGTGACTGTTGAACAGCGCCAGTCGATCTTTTTCTTCTTCAGCCTGCTGCATGTAACGTATACAGCGACCGAAGATAATGTAATGGATACATTTCTATTTCAAGGAACCAGGGAACCTAACGAAATGTATCAATTACATAATAGGTAATTATACCCAAGCCATCGCAAAGTGCATTACTCGCAGAACGACTTAAATCTGAGAGGGTCAGACTGTAAGGATGCCACAATAAAGACTATTCATTTATTTATTTCTTTCTTTATTTATTTATTTATTATTTTTTAGTACATAGCAGTAATCAATTCTCTGCAGGTGCTTCCTTAGTTTTGAGGATCCAGCACACTTAGGGGTAGATGTACTAAGATGGGCCAGTCGCAGTGCAAACATACTGCAATTTGCATTTTCGTTGCGACTATTTGCAAAGTATACATTTTGTCATATGTACTAAGAGAAAATACGTTAAATGAAAAGCGCCCCAATATACTTATTTAAATATTTGTTGCTCTTCTTAGCGACATCTCTAGCATACATTGCGAGAGTTGTGCGACATTGTTCAAATAAATAAGTTGAGTTGTGGTTTGCTGCAGCAGAGGGTGCCCGAAGGATAACGTCTATACAAGAATAACGTCTTGCAAGGATGCAAGAATCAAAATAACATAGCTTTTGTTAAATGTAAACGTCATCTATACAATGCATTCTGTTCCGTATTCAATGTACCTATTTTAATACTGTTATATATGTAAAAAATGAAAGGCAGTTTACTTTAGCCTACTAGTAACACAGAATAAATCATGCTGCTGCATTGTACACATTGGTGTACAATGCAAATAAAAGATTATTTTAAAATTGAAACTAAATGATTTTTATTTTGTTAATTATTATTATTTTTAACTTGGCCTACTTAGTAGCCTAAACAATTAACACACAATATATCATGGTCGTATTCATATGCTCAGAATGAGCTGGAGGGTTTAGTGGCACATGTGTGCAGTCTATTGCTCCCAATACGTTGGGGAAACCAGAAATGTCATAGAAATTTGTTTTCAAGTCTTGTAAGTACACCCTGAAATTAGGTACTTGGGTGTTCGCCTCAAAAATGCATTGAGCACAACTGGCAATGCACGAAAAAAAGTGAACTGGGAAATGCCAGCAACAATTGTGACTGTTTAAAACGTGCTTTCAAATGTTCTTAACAAATTGATGCAATTGTAAGTGTCGCAATTGTGCTTTAGTACATCTCATTATATTTGTGAACCCTCATTTGCACTGTCTCCGCCCCCTTTTTGTGAATTTATGCAGGAACGCCCATCATTACATATTCATCTAAGGTTGAATGGCAAAGAAAAACTGCTGCCGCAAAGCATTCCCTAAAAAGTCCCTTCACAGAAGGGGGCAAGTTGGCTTGTTTATAACGGTACTCGTACCGTTCGGTTGGTACTGTTTTGGTGCCTGTAGCACCGGGTTGGTACAGTACTGTTGCTGCCCTCAAGGGGGCGTCTGCTCAAGCAGCAACGCTGCTGTGCAGTAATGCAACAGGGCGGATCTACAGACCACGGCATCTGCGAGACCGCTATTAAAGTATCTAACCAGGACCAACTTAAAATAAGGTGGTATTAGCTGCAGGCTTTTCCCTTTAACCTTGGTTTACCTTCTATTCCTTGCAATCAGGATACTCTAACCCCTCACCCGTGAGTTGCTGCTGATCCTAGTGATAAGCGTGTCCAGGATGGTGTAGTTATCATGCTGGTGCAGCAGGATGAACCGCAGGAAGGTTTTAAGAAGGGCTGTCTCTGTGATGCTGCGCAGGAACAGGTCCAGGTAGGCAGTGCTAGCGATCATCTCCTCTACTGAGGACTGAGGGGAGTGGGAGAGAGAAAACAGAAGGAGAAAGAATGAGGGGAGAATAGGCAAAACTATTCAGGATGTATACACTTCTTCCAGTTCTTCCAAGAACTGAAACAGATACAACTGAGAACAATCCATAGGGGGGGGAAAAACTTTTGAATTGATGATTTCTAATCTACTGATTTAATGAACTGACACTGAATCTCATAATTTGTTTCAACATCAGACAAAGAAACTATAGACCCTTCCTCCCCACTATTCACAACTGTCTGTAGAATCCCGCTTACCTTGTGAAGAGCAGGTCCCATCACCGGCACCAGAAACCCGTTGTGAACGTAATCCACCAGCTGGCTCTGCACAAGAGGATGAGAGACCTGGGGGGCAGAAGACAGAAAGAGAACTATGTTAACACCACACACTAGACTAACAAAATCATTAGGCTTACAGACTTCACACTGCAGAGGTAGTGGGGTATGAATTCTGCTCACATATTGCCAATAAAAGCCATTAATGCACCTCCAGTCTGGTTATGTCAATGAGATAACTAATTATCTTTACATCTCGCACCTGTATGACAGCGTTGCAGAACTCCAGGGAGTTCATAAAGAGAACGAGGGACGGCACTCCAATCCAGTCCTCTCTGTGCAAGGCGTGCCAGTCGTCTCCACGCGCCTCAATCTTCCGTGGCAGTGAGGAGTACAGTGCACTCAGACCAGTTGCTAGCACCTATGGGTTAGAAAGAAAAAGTTGTGTTTGTATGGGTATTGTAGCAAGCAAGAGCGAAAGACACAGGTCAAAAACATGTCATCTCATCGGGACATTGTGGCTTTGGTTACTGCCCAATGAAGAGCAACCAGAATACTCTAAGGATCTGAACCTATTTAGCCTAGAATAAAGAATAGTTCAGACTTAGTTTTTAAACCCTAAAACGAGTCGTCCTTCGAACAGAAGATCCCTAGAGTCACCACTTTAAGAGCAGAGACCATGGTCAGAGCTCGCAGTTGGAAATTGAGTGGAGACGAACTCAGGTCAGATGAGGTGTGTGCATACTACACAAAGGTCTGGGATCAGCTACTAGGAACATTTATCATTCAGAACTTTTCTTAGTTCTTTGGTTACCAAAGTCAAGTTATCAAATTCCCTGAAGTATAGAACAGCAGAAACCTTTTAGCTCCTATTACTATAACAACCTGTGCAGAAGCATCTAATGCACTGATAGTTTAAATTATAAACAACAATTACAGCCCTTCCTTCTTAAAATTAGACTTCTTTGAAAGTAGATTTTTATTCATAACCATTAACCCTCAGAAGTATTTTTCCCCTATTACAACTGCCAACATATATGATACCTAATACAGTGGCTTTTGCCCACATATCTTCAAGCATTTACTCTATAGTGACAAAAATAAATGGATTTATTTTCTAAATATCTTGAGCTAACTGAAAACTCTCTACAGGTTGTAATTAGACAATGCAATTACACTGCTCCACATTTAAGAGGAATTACAAAAGACTAGAATGCCTTACTGGAAGTAAATAAATTAATTACTTATGCCAGACAGGGACTGGATAATTTCATGTATATATGTTGGTTTATTTTCACACAGAAACGTTTCATTTAATAACATTCTACAGTCAAAATAAATAAAAAATATAATAGGACCTAAACTGCAGTTTCACTGGTTATTACCTAGATGGCACTGCTATGCTTACTATTACGTATATAGGTCAGAAACATTTGCACATTTGTGCTAGAGTGGGTGCATTCTCAAGATTGAGGTCAAGTTCTCTCAGCTAAAAGCTGAGAGACAGAACAAAAATATGCACTTTAGGGCAGCAATTAAAAGTTAATGCTCCAGGTCTGGAGTTTCAACAAAATTGTGTAACCCCCTGACATTACAACATTTCATTTTTTTTTCTTTATATTAATATAATAAAGCTCAAGGATGAGTAATTTGGTAGAATTTTGTGTTTGTGAGTGTGTGAGTTAAGTGTACTGTACCCGCGGTTTATGTCCATTTGCTTCAAATTGTCAGAAATTCAAGCATAAACTTCTTTTGACGCACGACTCCAGATCTTCCTGAACACTTCTATCTGCCCACAGAGAAACTAGAGCCTGCACTTCCTCAGCGACGTTTCTCTCATCACACTCGCTGCCCGGCATGTTGTTTGTTGTTTGTCTTTGTGGAGTGTACTGATTGACGCAACGTAATGATGAAAATCCTGAACCCCTCCTCTGGCTCAGCTTGGCTCGCAGCCGTACCCGTACTGTACAGAGCCCTCACGGGTCAGAGATGCCAGTGGAAAAGGGGTATTAGAGATCCTGTTAAGCCTTTCTGAATGGGATGGACTTGTCAATGCCTCACAGAACTGACATACCACAGGATCTGTATTCAGTGCACCATAGGCATGCTGCCATCCCAGGGTTGTGACAAAAAAAATGATGTGGGCCCAAAGCTGGGAAGTTAGCACCACAAATTCAGCGATGGAACCCAGGGGAAGCAGCTGCTGGAATCTCCATAGTTACCAAAGTAAGGAGGGACACCAGAATAAAAAAATACTGCTAAAATTAAGAATTTTTTTTTTTTGAAATTTAGAAAATATGAGCAAAGCGATCATGTCAACAGAATATTGAAATGCGTTGACGGAATATGCAAATGTGACAAAAAAGTAGTGAACCATTTTTGGAAACCTTTTATGTTTTGTTTTGTTTTTAAAGCAGTACACAAGTTTATGTACAGTAATATAACATTTTTTGTGTTTAGTTATATTCTGTGCTTGGTATTCTTAACATTTGGACTGACCGTGACAAATTCTTAAATGATTATCAAATGCATGCCATGCAGAATTCAGTGTTCTGCATCTGTGCGTATTCGTGTACTGTTTACAGGAAATGTGTCTCATTTACAGGTATGTGTAGTGTATTTTTTGTTATTATTCAGTTCTATAAAGTACAATTATATTGTAGTGAGTTGGGTGTTTTTGATTTGATCGGTATTGTAAATATCTTGAAATATTGTGTATCACCTGTGTTTTGCTATTACTTGTATTGTATTACATTTTCATGTAATAGATACTTCTGGAACTCATATGCAAGAGACTTAACATTGTGTCAATTTCTCATTAGAAATGGCCGTAATCTTATGTAATAGACAATCTAAGGCACATGGCAGTGCATGTGACCTGATTCTGGGAATTCCCCACTCACTCTGCTGAGGCTATATAAGAAGCCTGCTTTATGAGAGCTCAGTTGCAGGGAAGCTGTTGCTGTGATCAGTCACCCCGTCTTTCAGTAGACCTGTTAGCTGTTGCTATTGGAAGAGCACCATATCTCTGCAAGGGCTAGGAAGTGCAAGAACCATCTGATTTGAAGGCACAGTGGCCGGTTTTTGTTTTGTACTTGTTAACACATTAATAAAGAGTTCTTTGTGTTATTTTACTTCAAAGTCTTGTCTGCCTGTTCATTGGGAATCTCTCTTTTCAATCTTTACAAACCCTGAAACGTCTATGTAACGATATCAAAGAGAGGCAATATGAACTCTCCTTCTAATAGTATAAAAAGTACAAAGATCAAATACAAAATGACAGGATACACAGTATTTTTTAAAGTATAATGGTATCGTAAAGTTAAAAACCAACAGAGTTATAAAAGGAAGTGCTTCAAGGGTTTGTCGTGGGGCTCAACAGTAATAAAGATAACATTCTGTACATTGCACTGCAGGCAATTTATTGTGGCGGTCCAGGTAAATAATTAATCTGTTACTAACCGTACCTTGTTTATCCAGAGAGCCAGGTGACATTGGGAGTTGCTTTGTTTATAAATAAAAAGTTGAATCTACACTATTTGAACCGTACTGCTTTGTGCTTGCAGGTTAGTTGACTTTTTAAAGCCAATACGTATTCCATAATATCTGCTATAAATCCAAGAACGGATGGACGTAGAGTAGACGCTATCCCCTAGTTTTAATAGTCTTTTAAACAATTAAGAGGTAGCTAAATGTTTCACCTTAGGATTAAAACCATTGTCAAAATACGTCAAACATGTTACCTTAGTGTTTATAGAGTAGAAAGCTTAAGTTTACACTTGAACCTTTTGCAGTCCACGTGTCAGGCTCGTCAGGTCCAATTGATTTTATATAAAAAAAAATAACATTACACAGCATGCGTGGTTTAAACTGAATAAAGTCATTTTATTCACAGTAAAACCGGTTTTAAAATGCACTGCATAGCAACATGACACTTGGCACTGCATCTCCAGCCCATGCCCCACCCCTTGTTCGCTGTATTTATCACATACTTCCGAGTCATACATACTGATGAATCCATCTTCTGATCACTCGATTATTCACCAAACTCCTCAATAATGCTATCCAAGTCATTATTCTATTCCTATAACATCTCAAAAAGGGTTAAGGTTAATTTGTATTCAACAAATATTTAAAATATTTTCTGTAGACACTAATATCCTCTTTACATCTTTAAACAGTCTTTCAATAGGATTAGTATTTTAAGAAATAAAAGGGTGGCTCAAAAACAATACTTGTTAATTAATAATTTTTCAACAGACCTGGAGAAAAGACTAATAGCTACACTTATAGTATTCAGAGCCGAGGTAGCGGTCTCTGCTGACAATTTCCTATGGTGGTTAGAATTTGATAGAGGCGGTGGTTTTCCATCGTGCCGTGGGCCTCCCGGTGCCGACTTCCGTCCCCCATTCATTTACGACGGCGGTGAATTTTCCTAACCCATTAGTTGTTGTTATTTTAATGCAATGGTACATCAATTGCTACATATTATATGGAATTTGTCTGCTGTTGACAATACAAATCTGATTTATGTAATGATGAATATATATTTTAAAGTCAAATTCAAATGTTGTATTTGTGTTGCTTTGATGTTTTTGCCATTCTCTGTAAAGATTATTCACGTCAAATCATGAAAAATGCACAACTGAACTGAACTGTACAACATTATGGACTTAAATTAACTGAATACAGATAAAAGTCATCTAGGTCGATTATTTTCAAGGAAATTCGGGTTCTACATGATGCGGAACTCATAAGGTATATTTATATCATTCTTACATTTTGGCGTCCCTGGGTGGGTAACTAGAGGCATATTTATTTTTAAATAAATTGTATACCTAACACACTACAAGATCATAGATGTGCTAGGAGCCAGCGAACACCACTTCTGCAGTGTACATAGCAACATACCGGTACCTCTTGCGTCTTACCAATCAAACCAGTTTCAGTCAGTCGATCGCGCAGCACTGTTCTGAGATGCAGATGCTTGTCCTGCTGGCAACTGTACATCTAATGCCTCTTTTCCACTGTACAACCGAGCCACGCCAGGGACGTACCAAGCCTATCACCTGCTTGTAAACGTAATCTCACAGCTGACGAAAATTTCCGTCATTACTGTCTGGTTCTTCAAAAGTAAGTTTACCGTGACCCCGTAGCGACAAGCCTTGCTTTGTTTCTAATATTAGAACCAATCTTTCTTGGATTCTTTTTCTGGCACAAGAATCCATCATGTCTGCAACATTCACTTTTTTTATTATTTATTTCTTAGCAGACGCCCTTATCCAGGGCGACTTACAATTGTTACAAGATATCACATTATTTTTACATACAATTACCCATTTATACAGTTGGATTTTTACTGGAGCAATCTAGGTAAAGTACCTTGCTCAAGGGTACAACAGTAGTGTCTCCTACCAGGGATTGAACCCACGACCTTCCAGTCAAGAGTCCAGAGCCCTAACCACTACTCCACACTGCTGCCCTGTTTTTCCCCCTCATAATATGCTGAATAATCTGCTGCTGCACTCATACTGTGTTGGTGGTACTTAGAAACTGCATATGATCGAAACCCTTCAGCACCTCCTCCTCACCGCCCCCCCCACCCCCCTTGGTGCGCCATTGAATTAAATGGAATCTAACACTTTAATTCCCACCACATAATAAAGTATGCAGTTGCTATAATCTACATGGTTACTTCAGTGACATATTTCAACATGTTACAACTGACTGTCTCTTCTGAACATGTTACAACTGACTATCAACACCTCATACAGCAAAGCTAGCAAAACAAGCACACAAGAGAGCCTGCAGGCTGGGAGAGGACTTCAGACTTGACCAAGCACGAGTCATGATAATACTTCCCTTTTAAACTATGTTGTACACAACAATCTCATAGCATTTGTCAGAAAAGCAAGGTTAGAGCACACTGCATACTAGTGATAGGGATTGGTGGGTACATATATTTTTGCACAATTCAGTGCAAATCTTACAAGTTAAACACATTCTGTATTTCCCTTTAGTTTTGTTCAGACAGTACAAATCAATAATTTATTTGTGTACTGCATTTGTAGGGCTTGAAGTTTTCATTTTTAACCGAAAATAAACAGAAAAATACCCCAAAGACTCGGTTTGAATTTTTTTAAACCGATAAACCTGGGTTTTGGCAACATATTTAAATAATGTAAATCATGCACCACTCTCTCTCTATACATTATGAACATATCGGGAATGAAAGTTGTTCATAAAATGTCTAACTTTCATTATTTTCAGTGATTTAATATATGTATGTATGCTGTATTACCTAGACATTCTATCTGAATGTTCTGCAGTCATCTACAGTAATGGAGCTTCCTGATTGATGGATGAAAGTTTTGAGGTTTCTACTGTTTGGTAGTATGAGGTAGTGCTGCCCCTCGACCTCTCTGCTGCCTTTGACACAGTCGACCACTTTATTCTCCTGTCCTCCCTCGCTGACCTGTGACTCCAGCACTGCTCTTGTCTGGTTCTCCTCCTACCTCTCCGATCGCACATACCGGGTGTCCTGGCATGGCTCACCCTCTGCCTCTTGCTATCTTTCGACAGGCGTCCCCCAAAGCTCAGACCTGGGACCCCTCCTGTTTTCTTTCCACACCCGCTCCCTGGGTCCCCTCATCTTCTCCCACGGCTTCTCATATTATTTCTATGCTGATGATGCCCAGATCTTCCGCTCCTTTCCACCCTCTGACTGACATTTCCTCCCGTATCTTTACCTGTCTCACAGCCATCTCCTCCTGGATGCACTCACATCATCTTAAACTCAACCTCTCCAAATCGGACCTCCTTCCCCCCCCCCCCCGTTCCTCCCACACCACTGATCTGTCTAAGTTTAATTGCTCTTAGTCGAATTCGCTCTTACAGTGGCTCTCAAAAGTATTCACCCACTTGGACTTTTCCACATTTTATTGTGTTACAACATGGAACCAAAATGGATTTAATTAGGAGTTTTTGCCACTGATCAACACAAAAAAAGTCCATAATGTCTACAAATTGTTCTAAATTAATTACAAATACAAAACAGAAAATAATTGATTGCATAAGTATTCACCCCCCTTGAGTCAATATTTGGTAGAGGCACCTTTGGCAGCAATTACAGCCATGAGTCTATTTGGATAAGTCTCTACCAGCTTTGCACATGTGGACACTGCAATTTTTGCCTATTCTTCTTTGCAAAATTGCTCAAGCTCTGTCAAGTTGAATGGGGGGACCTGTGGTGAACAGCAATTTTCAACTCTTTCCACATATTCTAAATTGGATTGAGGTCCAGGCTTTGACTGAGCCACTCCAGGACATTGACCTTTTTGTTTTTAAGCCACTCCAGTGTGGCTTTGGCTGTATGTTTGGGGTCTTTGTCCTGCTGGAAGATGAATCTTCTCCCAAGTCCCAGGTCTCTTGCAGACTTCAGCAGGTTTTCCTCCAGGATTTCTCTGTACTTTGCTGCATCCATTTTGCCCTCTATCTTCACGAGCTTTCCAGGCCCTGGAACAGAGAAGCATCCCCATAGCATGATGCTGCCACCACCACCATGCTTCACGGTAAGGATGGTGTTCTCAGGATGTTCTGCGGTGTTAGGCTTGCGCCAAACATAGCGCTTAGCGTTGAGGCCAAAAAGCTCTATTTTGGTCTCATCAGACCATAGAATCTTCTTCCACTTGGTCTCAGAGTCTCCCACATGCCTTCTGGCAAACTCTAGCCGAGATTTGATGTGACCTTTTTTCACGCACAGTGTCTCCCAGCTCAGCCATGGAAGACTGTAACTCCTTTAGAGTTGCCATAGGCCTCTTGGTGGCCTCCCTGACTAGTGCCCTTCTCGCCCGGATACTCCGTTTTTGAGGACGGCCTGTTCTAGACAGATGCACAGTTGTGCCATATTCTCTCCATTTCTTAATAATGGACTTTACTGTGCTCCGGGGGATATGCAATGCCTTGGAAATGTTCTTATGTCCTACCCCTGATTGCTGCTTTTGAAGAACCTTATTCCGGATTTGCTTTGAATGTTCCTTCGTCTTCATGATGTAGTTTTTGTTAGGAAATGTACTAACCAACTGTGGGACCTCCCAGAGACAGGTGTATTTAACCTGAAATCATGTGAAACACCTTAATTGCACACAGGTGGACTCCATTCAACTAATTATGTAACTTCTAATGACAATTGGTTGCACCAGAGCCTATTTAGGTGTGTCATAGCAAAAGGGGTGAATACTTATGCAATCAATTATTTTCTGTTTTATATTTGTAATTAATTTAGAACAATTTGTAGATTTTATTTTTCACTTTGACATTATGGGCTTTTTTTGTGTTGATCAGTGGCAAAAACTCCTAATTAAATCCATTTTGATTCCATGTTGTAACACAATAAAATGTGGAAAAGGTGGGGGGGGGGCTGAATAGTTTTGAGAGCTACTGTAAATGTAATTATTTACTGTATTCTTTATTTTGCTCTTATTTGTATTTGATCTTACTTTCTACTGATTTTACTGTACTTTATAACTGCTCTTATCTGTAATGCGATATTTTGCAATGTGATACCTTGTATTGTGATATTTTGTAACAACTGTAAGTCGTCCTGGATAAGGGAGTCTAAGAAATAAATAAATAAATAAATAAATAAATAAATAATAATGTCGACACTCACCGGACAGAAGTAGGAATTCTCTGAGATGTACTGTGCCACCACTTGGTTGCCAGCAGAAGTGGCCATGACAAGGAGGAGCGCATCACGGGCCTGCTGCCCGATAGCACCATCACGGTGGATAAAGGGAACAAGCAGAGAAAAGATGATGAGGTTGGTGTGTCCCTGCTGGGTGGGTGTGTGGAAAAACAGCTCAAGGGTGGAGGGTTCCTTCGCCATGGAGACGCACACCTGGTTTAACAGCAGCACCAGGCTCCCCTCCAGGGCAGGGGTGCTGTGCTGGGGGTCGGTGCATGCACTCAGCAGGGTCAGCAAAGGTTGCAGCACAGGCTTGTGCCGAAGTAGGGGATGCTGGGATTGCCCGATCAGCATCTCAAACAGCTTCAGGAGCGCCCCCTGGCTGTCAGGGTCCAGACCACGCACCAGGTGCCAATGCACCAGCCTGCCCAGGATGTTCTCAGAGAGCACCAGTTCTAGGATGGGCCCCATGTTGGCCTGCTTTCCCAGGCACTCCTCCACCATCAGACACAGCATCTGGTCAGTGTGGTTCCTCACCGCACTCAACTCATCACCCTGACCTGGGGATGGATCCCGCTCCTCTAGGATCCAGGACACCTGGAAGACAGAGTGGCAAAGTTAAGGGCTACAGTGGCGCCTAAACCTACTCTGCTATAGGTAATCCAATACAGATACTAACGAAAACCACGACTGAGTGCACAATGCGTGTAAGTAGTAATTACTTAAGCACGTACAATAAATAGCAAAAATTGTAATTACACAAGCGAAACAAAAAATCTGATACAAGTAAAGAAACTTATCTGTTACATTTCGTACTTGATAGAGAAATAGTACATTTACTAAAATTTGCAATTTTATTTCGGTATGTGTGTGGGCCCCCATCTGGTGTCGGGGCCCGGGTGCTTGCCCTGGTGCTGACACCGGCCCTGCAGTGCCACATCATTTGATGCAACACCATCTGATGTACAGCCAGTGGTTTTTTAAGTCCTAAAGAAAAACGTACCACTTGGCGGCTCTTATTTTTGATTTAAATAAAAATAAATAAAAAAAAAAAAAAGAGTCTCTGCGGCAACTGACAAATAACTGGGGATATTTTCCATGGAACCCACTGGAGCTCACAACTGATCTACACCATATGTACTGCTGGAAGGCAGGTTTACCAAAATGTTTGTAAAAAGCTTCTGTAATAAATATCTCTGACATCTGGTAACTTCTTAAAACACAGTGGTGACTATTCGTGATACAAACAAAGGTGGACCTTAATACTACTGTTTTAGGTTAGAAAAGATCCATACCTCCTCTTGTTTCTGTATACAATTGAAATGATCAGGGACAAGCAATTTGAGCAATCTGAGCGGATACACTTACTAGAGTATAATTAAGCCTCATACTTGTATGTTACCCTTACTTCCACTTGTTTTTAGGTAGTATAAAAGGCAGCGATTTTTCCTAGACCTGTCCTACTACTGGAGGTGCCTAAGGGATCCTAGACCTGTCCTACTACTGGAGGTGCCTAAGGAATGACTCAGAGCCACATATCACTGTGCAGCCTTCTCATGGATACCCAGTGCTTTTTTTCCCAAAACAAGTTCTGCATGTCATTTTAAATATTACATACATTTACTGTTTATGTTTTTCTGAAGCTCTTGGAAGATTCCATTGAGGTCCATGAATATCAGAAAAATGTGTAAAGTTTGACAAACATTTCTTTGCATTAGAAAAACATAAACAAATGAATAAACAGTCAATATGCTCCATTATATTAACGTTACATCCTGTGTGTAATGAGGACGCCATGATGCCACTGGGCCCCTACTTTAAAAGGACTATGTGCGCACATTGAGGACAATGTCCCTACTTATTAGAAAAAGTCCTAGAAAGTTTAACCCCCTACCTGTCTCCAGTGGTTCTTAAACACAATCAGGCAGGTCTCGGGGTCAGCTGTGACAGGGCTGGACGGCGCTGCACTCCGACTGGCCCGATTCCCGGATCCTCGCGGGGTCAGTCGGCTCAGCCAGCTCATCCTGTTTGCCAAGGTCAAGGTTCGGAGGTCAAGGGGAGAGGTACATGGGGGGGTGAAAGGACAGGGTTTTGGGACGGGGTAAAGGGAGGGCGGAGAGTAGCGGGTGACTTGAAGGAAACCAAAAGGGAAATTTTATGGCTTTGCTACCCAATCAGCTTCTTTCAGCACGACCAGGTAATCAAGAGAATGCAATCAGCTTCCCTTTCTCAGCCAGCCAATCAGCTTCTTTGGTGAGTGCTGTCATCCAGTCTGTAGCCAATGCCACTCCATGCCCGATATGCAAGAGGACAGACCTGAAAACCAACAGTAATATGTTAATATCATTAAATATATACATTACATTTATCCTAGTGTTGAATAAAAATCTGATGTGTTTGTGACTATCTTAATACAGACTACTGTACACAGATTTTTTACTACACAGTAATAATTCCACCCACAATTACACACGCAAATATTCCATTTCTGTGAGAAGTATACTTTATTTACGCAACACCAAATTGGTAAACTTGAACAAAGCACAAATCTGGCCATCAAGTGCTACTGTTTTGAGGTTGGCCATGTGAACAAAATACACAAGTTTCTACTGCAGCTGTCTGCAAATCCACTAAGAGGTGCACAGAGTCTTATAGGTTAGAGCTCCAGCATTTTACAATTGAGAATAAACAGAGTAGGGTGGGATATACATTCTTTTTTATACAACTTTACTAGTACTGCAAGTTTCACTATTTGTCTAACTTCAACTATTAAACACTGAATAGTGCTAAATTATGAAATACTAAAAGAAACATATTATAAATTATGAATGTTTCAATCGGACACATGCCCACCATGTGTCTGATGATAAGCAGATAAGCTTCTCATTTGTGGGTTACTTTTGGAAAAATGCACCTTTTTGTAAGCAACCAGAAAAGAGAAATTAATCGAAAGTAACTAGGGTAAAATGGTTTTGATTTCACACTTTGACAAATGCTGGAAACGCTTCCAATTTTTTCCCCAATCGGTCCCCCGGATGTTCAATCTCTCATTAAATACCACAAATCAGAGATGGTAGGATGTTAAATGCAGTCTTTTTTGGATAATTTATTAATGACTCATGTGCATTCTTAAGGGATGTGTATCTAAATTAACCATGACTAAAATTAGACCTGAATACTGTAGCATTCTTGACTTTGCTGCATATATTTATCAGAGTAAGCTTTTAACAGATGAATGATTCAAGGAAGTACCGTAGGATCAAGCAAGAGGCTAATCACCGTTTAGGGCTCACAGTCCAGGGGGCAGGGATCAGTTACTTACTACTTTACCATGGCCCATGTTTGCATATTCAAAACTCAAATTCAGTTGGAAAAACAGTTGTGTCTAGTTAGTTATCAACCTCTACTCACTGGCAGAGATTCATATTGTATCTCATTTAGCCACCATACTACAGACAGTATCTGTCTATCCTATACGCTTTTTGTCAATTTTATTCTTCTAAAAAATATCTAGTGCTTTAGTCTTCATACCACTGTTCAATAAATTAGTCAAATTATATTATACAGCTGTACTAATATTATAACACGCATACATTTTAAATAAAATAAAAAAAAATCAATAAGGAACACAATTAAAAACAACCAATGTTCATCTTCATCTTCCCAGGGAAATCCCACTGTGTTACCCAGGCCTGTTTTGTGAGTTCCGGTAGCGACTTTTCCCCTATTTATATAATGTAAAATCTGCTTCATTTCCTATTCCAAGCCTTCTCTTTTTAAAACGATTGCATTTTTAAACACGAACTGCTCATGAATATGCATGACAGTGGCAATTTCTGACAGCACTCGAAAACATCGATCGTAGAAATAATAACACGTATGTGTTAAGGAGGGGTGTCTCTAAATAAATCTAGGTGAATCGTGTTTAAAAATGCAATCGTTTTAAAAAGAGAAGGCTTGTTATAGGAAATGGGGCAGATTTGACATTATACAGGATAGGGGATAAGTCCCTGCCGGAACTCTCTGGATTCCCATGATGCACCGGTTCGACAGGGACAGAAGAAAAGGCGAGAGTTGAGTATATCTTGTGTAGAAGCTCTTTGAACACTGTTACAGTGCACATGTAAATAACCCGTTGTGTGAAATGCTTTACTTATACAGTAAATTCTAACTGGTGCAATTCAGCACTACATTCACACCGAGTAATTACCAATGTTTTGTTTTTATTGTTCGATTTACTGACCCTCTTTTACCTCCCTGTGGTCTACGCCGGTGGAAACAGCTGAACACGTATTGATGACGTAATAATAATAATAATAATAATAATAATATCTAATTTTATACAGCGCCTTTCATACTGGACCGCCATCACAAAGCGCTTTACATAGCCACACTTACATTATTTTCCTATGATCAGGCAAACAACAACTGCCCCAGCTTACTTTCACAATCTGTCATATCTTGGTATCAAGGTACGATATGCTTGTCAGTTAACACACAGTAACTTGGTTCTATCATCTAATTGCAGTATTCCACCAGATACAGGAGCTAACTGAAGGGCTAAAAACAATATTAAAAATATTCTGCTTTAACTACAACGTACAATTGTGCTTCATTATTACCAATACTAACACGTACTATAATTACAATGTTCCAACTCTATTTGTTGATAATGAATTAATGGTTGATTCGTCGGTGACCTTACTACCGTGGGTGTTGTAAACACCAATGTGTTCATCACGTCACTCGATCTCCAAGTCCAACTACACAATATCCCTCATCATTAATGCATTTCCATGTACACCAAAAGTGACACTACATTTATATATATATATATATATATATATAACATACAATCGATCTCCAGTATTGCCAGGATTAACCATTTACTTATCTGGCTTTTTAATTAGCAACATTTTCTGTTTATTTTCAATGAAACCGCAGCTTTGATCTTTCTGTATTGTATTACTTACCAGAAACCATCCCCTTGTCAGTTTAGGCGTATTATCAGTGAATAACCCCCGATTTCGACACCGACAAAGACCACATTAATTCCCGTTCCTCCCCGTCTTCTTGGTAGGGTGACTGTATGTTTCAGACAAGATCACTTTCCTGTCGCAGCCATCTTACTGGAATTCCTCACTCACACCCTTGCGTACGCCGACGTCCTCACGTTGGGCAGGAACTCTGCACACGCTCCAGCCAGCCCCGCATCATTTAGTTCCTACCAATATTCCTGAAGACACGCACTTATGAAACTGGGGGCGTGGCGAGGGGGTGGTTTCAACTGAGAGACAGCTTTGATTGGATACAAACTGAGAGGTGCCGAGGAGTCGACCGCAAAACAAGACGGAGAATATCTAATTATACGAATACTCGTTCATTTTTTAACTCGGAATCTAATGAGTTGGATTGTTATGGTGACATTTTATTATTCATTTTATTGTATAATAGTATATATATATATATATATATATATATATATATATATATATATATATATATATATATATATATATTAGTTGTCGATATTGTACAATATTCTTTCTCAGTACAATATTTTAAGACACATATTGCGTAAATACCAATCTGTATACTTTACACATTTAACATAAAAAGAAAACTCCTCTATTTCCACAGATTATTAGGGATTGCTATTTTCTTTTAAAATAATCGAAAATAAATCAATTCTAAACGCATTTACAAAAATATAATCAAACAAAATACTGTGCCGCTGTACCATACATACAACTACGGCTCTCGTTTCGGTCGCACAGATTCTTTTTTTAAGCACCCAAACAAAAAACTAGAAAAAACAACAACTATTCTTAAACGAGATATCTTTGGCAAATCGTATTTTTAAAACCTTCTTTTTCTCCTCCAAAAGAACTTTTATTTATTTTTTAATTTAGTGGTGGCCAATTATTTTTATTGTTTTCTCCCCAATTTAGAAATGTCCAGTTATTTTAGGCTCAGCCCACCGCTACCACCCAGACTCGGGAGGGACGAAGATGAACACACGCTGTCCTCCGAAGCGACAGGTATTCGGATTACAATACTTTGTACAACAGTGACAGTGTAAATGAAAGTGACCCAGGACATGAAGATTCACAAATGTCTGAAGATGGAAGAAATCGTAATGGACCAGTGCCTTACCCATAGGAACACTAGTTAAGTGTTAATTAAGTGTTAATTTGGAGATGGTCCCGTTTAAGTGTGTTTTAATGAAAACAATCGGCTATATAATTAAGCGTGTTAAACTTAATAATAATACAAATAATAATAAAAATAATAATAAAATGAATAATCCACCATTGATATACATTGATGTGCAGCGCTTTTTGACCGCCATTATGGTGACTGGAGGAAATGTGACGTCACATGCAAACCCTCAATAGGCGTCCTGTCTAGTGTTTCTATGGTCTTACCCGTGAGTGTCTCTTATTCCCGAAACTCAGCTGGTCCTCCGTAGGGATCGGTTGAATAGTAGGGACAGCCCCACTTTTCTTGCAGTGACCCCATAATTGAACGTAACTTTTAAAACTATCGGGCGAGAAATGCTCTCCACAAAGAAATAATTGAAGTCTTTTTTTCTCTTTATTTGTACAAACTTGTCCCACAGACGCCTTGTTGAGGGATCTTTCAGAAATGCATGGATGCTATGTCCAGTATTATAAAGAGTTCCCACAGAACTGTCTGAATAACACACCCGGTACCACAGCGATTGTTTTTGTACAGTAGGGTTGGACGATAATGACGTTTTCAGCTAGCCTATAGATTAGCGTCTTTAAATATCACCACACTCATGATTATCGGCCGAATAAATACAATATTTTAAATTATTGTAATTTATCAAATGTGTACTCAAGTCTGAGTTTAGAAGAAAAAAATGTAGTTTTCCTATAAAATAATACATACATTTTTTATTATTTTAACATTTATGTTAATTCGAGAATGTTTACTTTCATGAAAAAAAAAAAAAAAAAAAAAAAAAAAAAAATGCCACCAAATATATTAAAACGAAAAAAATTGCTACCGTTCGTTACCTGGAAGCATTTGGGTTGCCGAATCTGCCATTAAGATAATCAAACTGTGTGTGTGTCTCATATCCCTGTAAACTATGCAACAGTAAGCTGAAGCATTATTATTATTATTTATTTCTTAGCTGACGCCCTTATCCAGGGCGACTTACAATTGTTACAAGATATCACATTATTTTTACATACAATTACCCATTTTACAGTTGGGTTTTTACTGGCGCAATGTAGGTAAAGTACCTTGCTCAAGGGTACAGCAGCAGTGTCCCCACCGGGGATTGAACCCACAACCCTCTGGTCAGGAGTCCAGAGCCCTAACCACTACTCCACACTGCTGCCTAGAGATTCATTTAATCTTCAACTGTGTCTGTCAGGGACATGCATGGGGAAATCAGATACACAGTTCCTTTAATTTCACAAGAAAGTGCGATTTGTTTTTGCAGATGCATATTAAGGCCTCAAGATGGAGCTGTTTAGCAACATATCAATTTTAGAGACTTAAAAAAATGGATATAGCATGCACACCATGCATAATTTTCCTCAGACAATATTAGTAGGGAGAAAGAGAAGAGAGTTAGTCAAAAATATGTATTGTTGCCAGCAAATTCAGAGCCAATTTCATAGGTTCCCTGTGCTTGCAAATTCAATACAGAAAGTTTACTAAAAGATAAGGGTCAAGGTAGATGCAATAAAAAATACAGTGCCCACATATCTCTGTTCGATGGTGGCATTAAATCAAAATTTCCAGAACTTTCCAAAAGGCTTATGCAATGCTGGGTGTCCTTTGTGTCTCTGTAAAATTGACAATGGAATGGTAAATTAATTCACTTTAATATGACTTGCATTTGATTCCTTTAGTTCTACCAGATTTTATACTGTCATCACACATTGCCCTAATCTGTATGTATCTGGCAAGTAAGACGCAACACATTCCGTTAGAACTACGGGTGTTACGGGTGTTATATAATGGGCACATGAGAAAATCTTGGATCCCAACCTCAGCAGTGAGTCTGTAACAAAGATAGTACAGAAAGCACTCTTGTAAAGTAATTACAATACCACAGTGCCTTTAATCAGTGCTATACTGTAGTGAAAGGCATTAGTGTGAAAAATGTTATATTCATAAACTAGGAATCTTTAATAAATGTACAAAATGGCAAACACAATGATATCCCACCTAGTCCCATCAGCAATTTTAAACACTCATTGGTAAAATGATACGCAAGTCAACTAGACAGTATTTTTCTGCAAATGGTTTCTTAAGTGTATCCCCAGGACAACACACACTCTTTTGTGTCTTTGTGCTTAAAGGTCTTCCAGGAACATTGGTTCTATGGTGCAATGTGATCAGAGTCCTGAGCGAGAAACTTTCAAAGCTATGCGTTTGCATTATAGAGCACGTTTATCAGCTATATGAAGAAAATGCCAAGTGTGTAGAACTTGCTCCTGTCAACCAAAGTAGTCCAATTAAGAGAATTATACTAGCTGCAGTGATGTGTATCATATCTGCAATTCAGAGTGAACTGGACCAGCCTGTTATAGAGCACATCCAACCTGGATAACAAGCTCACAGATGTCACGCCATACAGAGCATTATGGAAGTAATAAGAACATAAGAAAGGTTACAAACGAGAGGAGGCCATTCGGCCCATCTTGCTCGTTTGGTTGTTAGTAGCTACAATGTATATATACAATGAGACTTAGAAGTAACTTACAGCTTCAGTATACTGTAGGCCAACTTTACCTCCCCTATATAAGTACATTCTAGTTATTTAGTATTCTCTGTTTTTATGATAATGCTACACCACTGAGAACATAAGAACATAATTACTAGAACATAAGAACATAAGAAAGTTTACAAACGAGAGGAGGCCATTCAGCCCATCTTGCTCGTTTGGTTGTTAGTAGCTTATTGATCCCAGAATCTCAACAAGCAGCTTCTTGAAGGATCCCAGGGTGTCAGCTTCAACAACATTACTGGGGAGTTGGTTCCAGACTCCCACAAAAGTGCCTCCTATTTTCTGTTTTGAATGCCCCTTTATCTACTCTCCATTTGTGACCCCTGGTCCTTGTTTCTTTTTGTCAGGTCGAAAAAGTCCCCTGGGTTGACATTGTCAATACCTTTTAGAATTTTGAACGCTTGAATCAGATCGCCACATAGTCTTCTTTGTTCAAGACTGAATAGATTCAGTTATCTTAGCCTGCAGCAGGAGAGCGCCCTGCACATATGAGAGGTGGCAGGGCAAAGCCCTGCTGTTTAAATGTATTGTTTATTTTAAAATGGGTGATCTGTATTTTGTCTTATTTTAAAAGTATTTAGTGTTTCGGTGAAAACACAATGTGGGGTTATGATTCAAATGTATCATTTTGTATTTTGATTTAAAATATGATGTTTTGTTATTGTTTGCTTTGAATGTGTTCTGGCAGAGGCGGTGTTATCAGCTTGTCTCTGGCAGATAGCTTGTGTGAATGCATGGTCAGCAGTCAGCGAGTATTGAATGTCGGCCATGCAAACAAAATCTTGTGTAGAATGTGACCATCTCCGGAATTGACTAATTAAGTGTTAATTTGGAGATGGTCACAAGGATAAAAGCCTGCAGCTTCTCCTGTTTGAGGTGGAGTGTTTTGGTGCGAGAGGAGAGAACGAGAGAGAGCAAGGAGAATTAAAAAAACAAAAATAAAAACTGAGGACTTTTGTTAATGTTTTTTTGCTTTGTAATTCCAATTAGCTCCGGGTTATGAGATGCAAGATTCTCCCACAATTAATCCTGATTTTCCTCCCTGTTTCTAGTGCTGATGCTTCAATAATTTGGTTGTCTGCTGCCCCACTGTAACAGAATAATAATCTTCCCACATCTTTGAAAATTGATACTTGATTTGCACAGAAATAGGAAAATGAATTAATGTGAATTACCACGTATCTGCTTATGCATTGAATTACCATTACCTGCTTATGCATTGCTTTATTGTTTTTAAAATAACAAATGACTTGTGGATCCAGTAAGGGCACTACCAGCAGGTGGAAGATGAATCTCACTGATTGTCAGTCTAAGCTGGGGGCCCACAGGGGACATGTAATGTTCCAGGAATGGTTTGCAGAAAACCACCAGACGGATCAACACTGGGCCAATATTGTGACAAGGAACCAGACGTACTACAGTGGGCCCAATCACAGAAATCTCAATGGACAAGACACACCTATTTCCACTAGAACAATGTGATGGGAGAATTGTGGTGCTACCTATCATTCTGTAATTTTTCTTAACCACAAACAGCTATCTCTGAGTGCATCACCCAGATTTAAAATAAACTTCAAGTTGCTCAAAGTTTTAGTTTTTTTTTTTTTTCCCCCTCAAAAACCATGTTACAAAAAACCAGACCTGACTGACACACTGAAACCAAGACAGGCTCTCCGGTCCTTGAAGTTTCAGTACAATTATACATTAAAACAAAAAAAGCAAAAAAAGACTAAACTCCTTTCCTTTTTTGGCAAGACACCCAGAGCACATCAACATGAAAGTTTAAAAGAAAACTTAATTGTACTGTCCCCTTTTATTTTGATTTTAAAAAATGCAGGAACCAATATCTCTCCTACAGCTGCTACCATTGCTTGGTGTGTGCAGCTCATTTTCAAGTACCTTAATCTTAGCTCTGTAACTACTGTGGTCGAGCTTTTCTCACCCTTATTGGCACATCCTGCACTTAAAGCATGGATGGACTCTCAGTGCATCATTCATTTACTCTTTCAAAGAAACATTTTCCCTTCGTAACACTTCATTATCCCTTTCCAACAACTTACTATCAAACCCACAAGAGGCTGTCTTTGTTACGGTACCTGCCTTTCAGCTTTCTTTCTCAATTCATCACATCTATCGGTCCAAACTTTCATTTCTGTGCATTGCTTGTCGCCACCTTTCCTAATTTTTCTCAGCAGAAAAATGTGCTCCATAGGCAGTTAACACCTTTTCCCCCTCTTTTGAAAAAATTCTGTAAAAGTGTTCCGTTAACACAGTAACAAACAGCGGTTTCTCCTTTTCCCCTGTGATTGTGCAGCCTGTTGCCTTGTTGGCTTCCGTTCTAAGAACCTGTGGGATATATTATCTGAATATGATAATAATACATGAACGTGTATTGGAAATGTAACTGGATTAAATAATGAAACTTTGTGACTTGAGAAACAGAGCAATCTGCTGTGTCTTGAAGTGGACCTTTTTCTTGCAGACGTACTGAACTATGTGACCTACTGAACGAGGTGACCGGGGCTAGGTGGTGCCTGAACTGGATTAGGCTGAAAGGACAGTTGAATTATGTACAGATAATTCACATGTGCAACAACAATCGTTTTGACGCAAGGAAGACATAAACTAGAGAAGTTCCAGTGGAAAAGGACATTAAAACATCAAAGGACTGGGAGTTTAAAAAGGCAAGATACACAAATTACCTCATGAAAGTAGCTACTCAGCAGAGTGAAAAGATGATAAATATCCAAGCAAAACTAAACATTTTGTGCTCCACAATGAATGCTAAACAAGGAGCTGTCACTCTGCTAAGAAAAGCTGCAACTCCAGGACTCTGCCTAAAAATGGACCCAAGATGGGACTCTGCCTGAAAATGGACCCAAGAAGAGGAAGCAAGCTGCAGGCGAGTCACTATCACAAGCAACGAGACTGAGGCCTGGCTGGAGGACTGCCGTATAACTTACAGAGGCTGTTATCAGACAAACCAGTCTGGGTCTGCTGTACACCTAAAACCACCGTATCCAAAAGAAACTGTGCCCTGCTACATGCATAGCTAAAAGATTCAGCGAAGAGGACAGAGCGGACGGGCGCTGTTGTGGATCCTATACCGAGGACTTAAGACTTTGTTACAGCTGTTGTTGATTCTATCGACAATTGAAAGCTTTGTTGACAAGTTTGATCCAATATAGGATTGAAGACTTTGTTGCTGAGAGGAGTGTTTTTGTACTGGATACTTCAACAGATTGAGTTTCTAAGCCAGCAGACCAAAAGTCTAAGATTCAAGGAACCATTGAGTATAATTCCAGTTGCATTTTCCTTTCGTGGAACTAAATTAATTACAGATGTGCTCAAATTTGTTGGTACCCCTCCACAAAAAATGAAGAATGCACAATTTTCTCTGAAATAACTTGAAACTGACAAAAGTAATTGGCATCCACCATTGTTTATTCCATATTTAATAGAAATCAGACTTTGCTTTTGATTTTTTATTCAACATAATATTGTAAATAATAAAACAAAAGAAAATGGCATGGACAAAAATGATGGGACCGCTAACCTAATATTTTGTTGCACAACCTTTAGAGGCAATCACTGCAATCAAACGTTTTCTGTAGATCTCAATGAGACTTCTGCACCTGTTAACAGGTAGTTTGGCCCACTCTTCCTGAGCAAACTGCTCCAGCTGTCTCAGGTTTGATGGGTGCCTTCTTCAGACTGCAAGTTTCAGCTCTTTCCATAGATGTTCGATAGGATTCAGATCAGGACTCATAGAAGGCCACTTCAGAATAGTCAAATGTTTTGTTCTTATCCATTCTTGGGTGCTTTTAGCTGTGTGTTTTGGGTCATTATCCTGTTGGAGGACCCATGACCTGCGACTGAGACAGAGCTTTCTGACACTGGGCAGTACGTTTCGCTCCAGAATGCCTTGATAGTCTTGAGATTTCATTGTGCCCTGCACAATTTCAAGGCACCCTGTGCCAGGCGCAGCAAAGCAGCCCCAAAACATAACCAAGCCTCCTCCATGTTTCATTGTAGGTATGGTGTTCTTTTCTTTGAAAGCTTCATTTTTTCATCTGTGAACATAGAGCTGATGTGACTTGCCAAAAAGCTCCAGTTTTGACTCATCTGTCCAAAGGACATTCTCCCAGAATGATTGTGGCTTGTCAATATGCATTTTAGCAAATTCCAGTCTGGCTTTTTTATGTTTTTCTTTCAAAAGTGGAGTCCTCCTGGGTCTTCTTCCATGGACCCCACTTTTGCTCAAAAAGCGACGGATGGTGTGATCAGAAACTGACGTACCTTCACCTTGGAGTTCAGCTTGTATCTCTTTGGCAGTTATCCTTGGTTCTTTTTCTACCACTCGCACTATCCTTCTGTTCCAACTGAGGTCGATTTTCCTCTTGCGGCCGCGCCCAGGGAGGTTGGCTACAGTTCCATGGACCTTAAACTTCTTAATAATATTTGCAACTGTTGTCACAGGAACATCAAGCTGCTTGGAGATGGTCTTGTAGCCTTTACCTTTACCATGCTTGTCTATTATTTTCTTTCTGATCTCCTCAGACAACTCTCTCCTTTACTTTCTCTGGCCCATGTTCAGTGTGGTGCACACAATGATACCAAACAGCACAGTGACTACTTTTCTCCATTTACATAGACTGAATGACTGATTACAAGATTGGAGACATGTGTGATACTAATTAAAGAAACTAATTAGTTTGAAATATCACTATAATCCAATTATTTATTATCTTTTCTAAGGGGTACCAACAAATGTGTCCAGGCCATTTTAGAATATCTTTGTAGAATAAGCAATAATTCATCTCTTTTCACAGCTTCTTTGCTTTATTCTATGACATACCAAAGGCATGCAAGTATACATGATAAAATAGCTTTTGAGCACGTCTGTAATTGTAACACGTTCACATAGAATTGAACTGTTAATTATTTAGTTTGCACACTTTGCGTGTGAAATATCTTTTAGTGAAACTTGGTGAAGTAACTATAAGTAATCTACCTCATATTGTTGTATGAAGAATTTCTTTAAAAGTAAACTTGCCATATCCTTAATCTATATGCCATTAATAAGCTTATTTCAGTTGATGCTGTGCTTGTATGTGGGTGTGTGTGCGTGAGCAATTTACTAGCTACGTCACAGCTTGCTTGAACTGCTGCAGTGGCTGCTTTGTGTGTGAGGAAACAGGCAGTGTTATATTTCAATTGCCTGCTAGCCAGCATGAGTGCAGTGAGAGTTTTGGACTTGTGTTTTGTGCTCAGAGACCAAGAGATTTACTTTTTGACTTTTCTGATTTCTGATTGTTATTTGTGTACTTAATAAAATACTGCTATTGAATAAACATTCCTTGTGTCTAGAGTGTGTTCATAGTAAATCTGCTCCTTTGTAACATGTCAATTAAATATTATTAATAAGAGAACTAATCAACCCAGATAAACATGAAATTATCAATTATTGAATTGTTGCTACAAACCACATCCTCTTTTTGAACTCTCCATAATTATCACTTACTGTCACGGATAGGCTTGTGGGTGACTTGCCACTATGCAATATGGCATTGCCACATATCTATCCAAGACCATTGGTTTACCATATGCATTTTAATATGTATCTCACTCAGTAAAAGGAATGTTTTTTTTTTTCTAGAACAGTGCCATGGAGAATGAGGACCAAACTGTGCTTCTTTGTCTTGTTATTGTAACATGAGTTCCTAAGAACAGCTAATGGCACAATATTCTGCATTCCAATAAACACACCCAGGGTAGTCTTGGTGGAGCATTTGTCATGTGATTAGTCACTGCTGATGTCATTACTGATGTCATGTATGACGCCATATCTGATGCGATGCATAGGTATAATAGGGGTGAGTTAAGGTCGCATGCCATTTCCTGACTTTTGTGATTTTGAACTGCAACCTTAACGTTATTTTAACAAAGTTTTTGTTACTGATTTTATATATATATATACAGTTGTTTTTGTGGGGCATTTTATTATATGTGAAAGCACTGTAGAACACCTAAAGTCCCCCTCCATAATTACATTGGGGCCCCCTTGGTGCCCCCCCTTGTGTGCTATACTCTAGAATCACCACTGTCTGAGATGTAGGTCCTATATTTTATTTTACACACATAAATGTTTCCTAAGGGAGAGCAATGCTGTCGCCTCTATTGTGCTTGCCACAAATACATGTTTTTTCAGGCTGATAGGTAGAGCAAAGCATCCCACAGTGCGTTACTTGTTCAGTGTTGTTGCCCATGGGCCAGCAAAGGCTGGGGACCACTGATGTACAGTAATTTCACATGCAGATTGACAGTTTATGTATATGCCTGATGGTGGATATAACATAGGTAAATGCAATATGCTTTTCTATTTGCCGTATCGTTCAAGACTTCTGAAAAAGTCTTAAGGATACAGCGGACACCATGTGTAAAACCAGATGCATGAGAACAGTACACAAGTGAGAAGCTTTGTCTAACACCTCTCATAAAACACCACAGCAGCCGCAGAAGATAATAACTTGCATATACCCCACACTGTGCATATACCATACAGGCTGTACACAGAAATACTGCTTCCCTAAATTTAATTTCTACATCAAAGACACCTATTTGCTTTCAAGGGTCAGATTATCCACCTACCATCAGCAGTTCAGCACTGGCTACCCCATTAAATCATGATTTATCTGAATGGAGACCAGGTGGGTAACTGCATGGATGTGTTTGTTGTAAGTAGGAAAAATCACAACTTGAATAACTTTTTTATTCTAAATGTATTGATTGAAATCCGGAGACAGAATGGCTGGGCGAATTACACTGTTTCAAATTGCGCCACGTTTCTAGACAACTGAGCGAAGGAAAGCAATTCTCCAAATTCAGCTGTATAAGGTTGAGACTACCAAGCTTATGCATTCAGAAAATTAAAAGGTTTTCAAAAGTCTTTTTTTTTTCTTTTTCATTTCATGTACTAAATATTTTGGGCTAGAAAAGCAAAAAAACAAGCCTGCCATGATGACTGAAAATGTTGTTTCTCATTGAAGAACAGCTGCAGCGGGACTCTGTGGTAACTGTTTTGGTTCAAGCTTGAAAGAAGGAGGAGTGAGTCGATCTCTGCATGGATGCCCTCTGTCCATGTCTAAATTACAAAATACAACTACAAGCATTTCTTGTCATAAAAAATACATGTATTTACTCCATCGCCTTTCAAATAGGTTCACCGTGTTTAGGTTTGTCTATGTTGTAAGGGAATTGAGTAATGTTATTTTTCTAAATTGACTTTGCAATTGAAAGAAATTCCGTGAAGTGCAAAGGTAGATAATGTGTGTTAAAAACTGCTGAAGATCTGTTCTCTTACCAGAGTGCAGCTTCGTGAGCTGCATGACATCACAACATTTAAAACGCCATTCATGACATCAACCCTACCATATGTAGCATGCACTTTAGTAAATCAGTTCCTTCTTTTCTAGCTAAATAAATCAGTAATTATTAAGAAGTATTTACACTAATTTGCAGAGCTTAGCAAACTACTAATGTGAAGGTGTTAATAACATGTAATAGTACATAATGTGAAAAAACACAACCGATTTACTGATGGAAGGTAATGCTTTTCCAAAGTGCATGCATCACTTAAGGGTTAATTGGCTAAAAGCAAATGTGTATATCACAGCGAGTTAAATGCAATTAATTCACAGTGAAACAAATAGAAAATATCTAATCCTGAGATTGTGGAGGGTGTGTGTAAGCTTTTTTTAATGAGCACATATCCCACCCTAATGGAACAAGAGAAACTGCTAGACTCTCAGTTCAGTGGGCTGTGGATGTGGAAATTGAATGGAGCCTTTCAGTTCTGCTGCCTGTCTCCCTGGGGGTGAGAGACTGGTTGCCATGGATATCCTGGATTCATGCGGCTAATGGGTGGGAGTTGTGTAGCTTTGGCAACCTGGGTCTGTCTAGGGTGGAATATGAAACAGAGGCCTGTGGGTGTGATGTTGGTGTTCTGGGATATAGTGGGTCGCAGGGTTTGCTCCATTGAATGTTAAAGCTGTTTTTTTTCTGTCAGGCACTCAATAGTAGCTGCAAATAATATTTGGAAGCTTGTAGCAGGATATTGAAAATAACTGGCTTTAGCTCCACTGAACTCCTACTCTTTAATTATCTAAAAATGCTAATCTGATAAAAATGAGTCTAGGTTTTCATGTAAGTGTGTGTGTGTGTGTGTGTGTGTGTGTGTGTGTGTGTGTGTGTATATACACGACGATTTGAGTTCACTGGCATTATTATAATTTTATTTATTTTATTTTTTTTAATTTAGTAGTCGCCAGTTGGTTTTTTTGTAGTTTTCTCCCCAATTTAATAGCGTCCAATTATTTTTTGTTTAGCTCAGCTCACCGCTACCACCCCCACGCGGCAAAGACGAGCACACGCTGTCCTCCGAAGCGTGTGCCGTCAGCCGACCGATTTTTTTTCACACTGCAGACTCACCATGTAGCCACCCAGAGCTACAGTGTCGGAGGACAACTCAGCTCTGGGCAGCTTACACTCAAGCCCACAGGTGCCCGACCAGACTACAGGGGTCGCTGGTGCGCGGTGAGCCGAGAACACCCTGGCCAACCTAACCCTCCCTCCCCCCGGGCGGCGCTTGGCCAATTGTGCGCCGCCCCCCTGGGAGCCCCCGTCCTCGGTCGGTAAAGGAAT
Source organism: Acipenser ruthenus (assembly GCF_902713425.1). NCBI lineage: Eukaryota > Metazoa > Chordata > Actinopteri > Acipenseriformes > Acipenseridae > Acipenser > Acipenser ruthenus. Next base: position 53,848,674 of record NC_081197.1, read on the forward strand.
AGCCTGGACTCGAACCGACGACGTCCAGACTATAGGGCGCATCCTGCACTCTACGCGAGTGCTTTTACTGGATGCACCGCTCGGGAGCCCCTCCTCACTGGCATTTTAAATGCAATATTTTATTATGTTCGGTAAGGTCCCACTAGTTTTAGCATCCTTGCTCTACCCAGGCCTCAGTACCAAGCATTTTGCTTATTTTACGCTTATTTGGTTGTGTAACAACTATGAATGAGATATATTGTAGGGCCTATATATATATATATATATATATATATATATATGCAACATTATCAAACACACCTACATAGTCTCTGGATTCAAATCTGTTCTGCCTTTTATTTATTTATTCATGTGTTTATTTTTGCTTGTTATTTATATAATTAAAGGTATCATTAAAACTAAATGTCTATAATAATTGATCTATGTAAGCAGCTACAATATATCTCATTGTATCCTAAAGTGTGACAACTTAAATACTTTTTCTGGATTTTGTGGACAGTTAAAGGCACCATATTCTGCATCTTTGGATGGGCAAAAAATCAGAGATGTGAAACATTTATTTTGGTAACTAAACCACTTCTGAATGGAGGGGGTTTGAATCACTCAGGCCTTTGGAAAAGCATTATAGAAATAAACAGTACAGTGCCGTAGGTCACAGTGCTTAATCAGTTGCTATTAGCTTGTAAAATGAAAGGGGCGATTTTCAAAGTATTTGTACTTGGGTGTTTACTTTGAGGTCTTTTAAGTAGTTAAATGAATACCTATTTGTTCAGACACCAACTGTAGGAGGCTTCCTTTTGAGAGAACTTCCTCCTGTTAGTTAGTTTGAACATACCACTGATGCTATACAATGAGTAAGTAGTAGTTACTCACAGGAATGTATAAAACATTTAAATAATAATAATAAAAAAAGCTTTCAAACAATCTTGTATATCAGTGATATGAATACCAAAGTTAAAGTTATCAGTATCATAAAAAAATAATGACCAACATTCACTGTATGAAGGTGTACACATTTTTAGGTGACAGACACCTCCATATACAGCTAGCTTTAGTAATTACTGTTCTTCATCAAAATAAAATAAAAATGTAAAAATGTAAACAGCGTGTACATACGTAAATACAAAGAGATAGACGTGCACCTCGTTATATCCTCAGATTCTGAGAAATATCTCTTGTTACACGATTATGTAAAACAATACTTGGTGTGTTTACTAGGATACCTCTTCAAAATGACTAATACTGCAAACCTTGAAAAAGTGTGTTGCTTTAAATTTAGTTCAATATATTTTTACATTCGAAATGGCCTGATACAGTTCTGTAATGCCCTTAAGGTTAATGTATTGATCAATGTTGTGGTTGGTGTCCGAGTTGTAAAATAACTTGAAATACATAACCCTGTTTGCAGCTCCTGAGTTGTATAAATACTATATACCAATACAAATACAGATCGATTGAACTAGTATTTAACCTTTGTTGCAGCACACATTTTAAGGTAGGGATTGTTTCCCAGTGCAGAACAATGCCTCAGATCCACTGCTGGTATGTTTTTGCCTACAGCTACATTTGAATCCTGCCAAGTAGGAGAAGAAAAGGAAGGTCTTTGAAGATAACATACACAAGACAGAGGCATCAAAAATGCATCTGTTTCTATCTGATCTCAAAAGTGTAAGGAGTGTTTCTTTGTTCCTTTTAAAACTTGATACAATTTTGTTGCTTTTTACTTGATATTTCAGTACACTTTTTGCCAGATGAAAGAGTTTTCCAGCCTTTCATTGGCATCGACTTAAAACAATTTTATATACTGAAACAATAAATGCCTCTGGAGCAAAGGGGCAGTAAAAAATATTTGTTTCCCCAAACTAACGGATCAGAATTCTTTGAAAGATAAATGTAAACAGGAATAATAAAGGTAAGACACGTCATTTTACTTGTAAGTACTGTAATTCATTTGTATGGCTTAACATTTCTGTTACATACATTTTGTTTCAGTACTTAGAACATCATAGTTTTGAACAACCCAGGATATGTGGGAGTTCAGAATAGAATAGTATTTGGAATGCTTAACCAATAAGAAACACAATAATATAATGTTTGTACTTATTCTGAATGTCTGCAACAATTATGTGTAAGACTACAAAAGTATAACATTTATGTCAATGGAAAGATTTTAAATACACATTGATTAAGAAATAAATATGTTTAACGCACTGTACACATACAGTAACATACTATATTTGGCATACAGGTTTTGTTTTACAATGGTTAAATATTTAAGCAAGAAATTACTAAAAAGGATTGAGACAGGCACAGTACTAACAAGGCAAACTTAAAACATAAAACCCTAAGTTCAGAATCTGTTGTAAAGTTCCTCAATAGCATGTAATCAAACCATCAGAAATACCATTAAAAATAACCGTATGCTACAGTATTCCCATGTTTTTGACCAGGTCCAAGTAAAACACTGATTGCTTACTTGTACCGCTCTACTTCACAAAGAGGTGACAGGGTGTCTGACTCTCACATTGTCAACAAATTATCTTTTTGAATCGAATAACTCCCTAATTGTTATTCAAGACGTCAACTACTACAGCTTGCAATAGCACATTCACTTGTATATGAACCCTACCACTCGTGTTTTTTCTTTATACATCATTAGAGACACAACTGGAATCGGGCTGCATTCTCAACAAGTAATTAGTCTGTTTTAGGTGCATCTCTTGATGTACCATACTTCCGTGAACTTTAACCATGCTTCCCTGTGCTGTTGCTAGGATTTACACTACTACCAGAATGCATGTGTGCGTCCTGCCTACCCTCTAAAAGGATGAATCTTCTGCCACCTGAGATTAACTGCCAAAATGATCCTACAGGTCAAAAGTGTGAAACGGGAGTGGTGTGGATTTCCTTATAAGCTCTGCCTGTTGGTTAGCATCAGTCAAAGCAGGGACTTTTATTGTTTATATTAGGTGAGATAGCCAGCATAGATGCTATATAAACTGGCCCTGACTACTTCTTTGTACACAAAATACAACTATACAGTATCATAAAATTAGCATGCACACAATAACCTCAACACTGCTGAAAACCAGCAACTCTCCACCCCACCCCATCTAAGTCATGAGCAAAAGCAGCCTATTCATTCATTTAAAATGAACATCTTGGACGTTGAGTGTTCAGAGGAGGTGTTCAAATGCTTTGAAAACAATTTTGTCATGAGCCAGAACGGATAAACAGATTATTATTTTTGTCTTAGTTTTAGAATTTTGGAGCACAGAAACAGTTTTATTGCCTTTCAGTGTCCCCTAGCGCCAAGGAACCATGAAACATCTGTCCTGCTTGCGCATGATACTGTTTATTTGGCATCAAAACATCCATTCAAGGATTTAAACATGGCTTGAATTAAGAAATGTTGCAAATCATGGACACAGCCACACAGAGGCTTGTGGCAGATACTTGACAGAATACACATCATATTTATATGTATATGTTATTCCATTCTCTTTGTTTTTTGTGCTTGTATTGCATTGTAATCTTACAGTTCTGTTTCATTTGATGAGTGCACGTCTGATTTAATGGGTCAGCTAGCTTGCACTAGTGTGAAAGAGAATGCATTTGCCAGTGCCTGGCAACTGTTTTGAAGCTTCATGGGAAAAAAAAAGACAATTCAAAGACCTATATATGGATAATAAGATCTCTAAATAGAAAATGCTTAAGACATTTTTTTATCACATGGAAAGAAAGGTAAGATGAATAATTGCAAATAAAATGGTCAAGACAAAGTAATAGTTCATTTTACCCTATAGTAACTCGCACTCCTAGAAGACATTGTGACTGCACTCCAGGGTGCTGAACCAGCTCAGCGACATGTACGGGATCCCAACTCGAAAGAACCAAACCCAAAAGGAACAATAACGTTCTTCTGACACACACACACGCACGCATGTACGCACGCACACACACACTCAGCTACTTGTACCTACATAAAGTTACATACAGTCAACAATCATTCAAGTTTATGATTTAAAAAACAAAACAAAACACAGTAGTCTCAAAAATGAAATGGTTCTGTGTAAATAGGTCACATTAATACATAGATGACTTTGACTTGGTTTTAATTCCCACTCAACACTTCAGCAACCTGATTTAATCAATACGTGTCTGTCATTATAGACCAGCGCATACTAGGGTCACTAATGTAAAGTGCGACCATAATTTCTTTGATCATGAAAAGAAAATAGTCTTTCAGAAATTGAATTATGCTACCATGGACATTTCCGAAATAAAAAGCACAGCTCTAAGATTCTAAATGTAACCCAAAGGGGAGAATCCCCACGACCACTCTAAATAGTTGAGTATTTTGGGTATCCATTATTCTACTAGTTGATTGTTTGTATCAAGAGTACACAAAATTAGCAATGATGTCCGTCTGGTTTGAGGGATATTTCATACCTTCATTTACAGTAGAACAAATAACACATCGACTGTAAATTATTAGTTTTGGGCCACATTGAGGAATGTTCTGATGACTTTACAGACTTAACCATTTTTTAGGGTTAGAATCAAAGTACAGATTAACCCGTTTAATATCATACCCCATTTATTACAATGATTTTTGAAAAACCACTCGCCATGCACCATAGGTTCTTTGAGAAATTACCTCTCTTAATGTCATCTCACAAACCCGTTTATTGTCACGTTTTGTGCAGCCTGTCAAATGCTGCGTGGCCGGGCTTTACTAAGAACCACAGGATATAATTAATTTCTAACACAACTAACAACCAATAATCATCTCGGCTGTGAAAAATTAGACACCTCTTCTGATTTCTTATTGATTGTGCATGATGACTCACTTCACTCCCTTACAGATTTCAATAGTATTCAGACTCCCTTTGAATGGCAACCCTTTGGGTTCAACACATGTTGATCGTGCATCATTTAAGTACTGTAGTGTGGGTAGGGTATTAAGGAATGTATTTTCTACACACAGGTGCTTTATATTAATGACATCACTTACTAGCCTGTGATTAATTCATCAGTGGGTGTTTCTGTAATTCTCCTGCTTCTCAAAGTTCCATTCCATCCCATCTTATTTAGTTATAGAAATTGTGAAGTGTACTCATAAGCAGTATACAGAGAATGAATGAAGGAGCATGAGGGACACACCAGTTGCAGTTTACAATATGTCAGAGACAGGTGTAGCAATAATGTGGATTCTCTGGGAATTTCTGAGAATTACTGAACCTCCAACATGTTCCATTTGGTGTCCCGTCAGTGGAATCAATTGATGCTGATTCTGAAGGATTCAAACTTCCTACGAGCTGAAGCCTTCGACCTTGAAAAGAGAAGAAGGAACCATCAAGTTGGGATGGAAGGCTGCCAAGAAGAATACTTGCAAGCCTGGAAGATGACGGTGTCCAATGAACCAGACAGGAGCACAAACCAGGCAAGCGAGAATGTTGCAAGAAGCTGCAGCAGCAGGAGATGAAGACCCCTGATGAGGAGACTGGATGGAGTGACAAGCAGAGACGAGTCAGTGAACAGCCCCAGTTGCTCCAGAGAATGTATTACACCTAGGTGCTATTTCTATAAGCTTATTAGACTGAACCATGAGGTTTACCACTGATAAGGACTGAACAAACGTGCATTTTTTACACATCTCTTGTAATCTAAAACATTTCCAGTGTAATTAACGACTGAAGTACTTATCTTAATAAACAGAATACCGGCGAATGTAGTGATGCAGCAGAAACATATTATGCGGTTCTGATTATCATAATCAGCTTTACTGAAACGAAGATGAATGCTGTAATTTTGCTTTTGGGCAGACTAGCAAATCAGTAACAGCACCCTGGCCAGGCTGCAGTGTCTCAGAATAAAGAACAACTCAGACTTGTACATATAGATGTGATCACCCAGGGCATAACTAAAGCCTCAGGGTTTCAATCAGATCCATGTATATTGGTGACACTCACCGAGGTGTTTCATCTTACTGTATCGCAATCCCAAACCTCGTGAGGAATTCTTCATTTGGCTTGTTTCTGTTTTTATATGATAAGGATCAGATGTATAGGGCCATAGAATGCATTTCAATTTCGCTAAACATTCTTCTTCCTCTATATCGTTGTAACTTATAACTGTTGGTAAACTGGTAAACTTTACTTTCACTATCACTTTCCCACATGAGGAACTCTGAGCAGACAATGGAAACTGACCTTCTGGAAATGTAAGTCAGTGAGCGCCCTTAACATAAGATAGGAGGTAGAGATGAAGGATCGAACCCCAGGCCCAAAAACCTAATGCAAATGTCACCAGAAACGATTGAATTGCAGTTGCATTGAATGTTCGTATGTTATAGCGTGTGTAAATAATGCTGTCTATGATACTGTATTCAAAATATTTCAGTGTCTGACATGTTAACATTATATAAAATTCTAACTAGATTGCAGGCTTGACTAGAATATGACTGTGTAGAATTGTATGTGAAAAAATGCTTTTCAGTTGACCTAAATGTACTGTTGTAAGTACGTTATTTTTTCTTATTGCATTTTTATTCTTACTTTTATATAATATTCTTAGTGAAAACAAATTGAATAAACAAAAATAGAAAACAGGTAAAGCACAATATTGGGCTCGATCAAAAACTACTGTTTAAGTTTATTAAAAACAGGCCTAAAGACTGCCAATCCATGAATGAGCTGAACACTGGTGACAGCATGCCAAGTGGATTAGAGTGGAGAGAAAGTGCCTTTGAACAGCAGCTGTGTTCCTAAGGAAGGAGAAGGGTCTGTTTGTACAGACACAATCAAGCTGCCTTGCTGCTTTCCTCAGGGTCCACTAAAGCAGAGGTAGGAAGAGGTAACAATCTGTCGATTAAATCTGCAAACAACACACTAATCATGGGAATTGACTGTATGATGCTAATGATGACCAAATTAACTCAGCATCAGCACAGGAATAATCCACCCCCTTTATATTGAGTGAATGATGGACATTACTCACTCAGTGGGCACAAATATGTATTGGGATACTGTAATTTACATGTGCAGCAGTTCATTTTCGGTGTTCTAACCACGTCCCATTCTGCAGCCTTGCAGGCACACCTCCTGAGAGACGTGGGATCTGCTGCAAGCCACCATCTCTATTGTCTGTTACTGTCTCCCTTTGGGAAGGAATCCCCACAGCATCAAGCACATGTCAGCTCTACTGCAGCCTGGAATGCAGCTTACCCTCACAACAAGCACCCTGTGGAAACAACAACTTGAGAATGAGTAACACAGAGTACTATAAATTAACATGTTTTTAACACAGCTTGGAGAACAAATATACCAAGCTTTTAGGATATCTCTTGGTGTGTTTGTCTAGGTTTCTTCTTTTTTTACATTTATGAACACATTTCTGGGTATGAGATTTTGCCAGCTTCATTCTCTCTATGTTAATAATTAAATATACACTACAATCAAACTATTTGGGTACCCTGTTTCAGTGCTGTTACAATGCTTGTTAGAGGGCTGTGAATGTAAGAGTAAATAAAAATAAAGATATAAATAATATAACATACATATTATTGTACTATGGCACTCTATAAGATATTTAGCATGGTATTACACAGTAATTACACACACGTTGTTACATTGTTTGCTTTGTAATGAAAATTATATCTTTGGATGTAAACCTTATTGTAAATTACTTGTACATTATAACTGCCTATGGAAATAAAGTAGTGCTAAAATAAATTGGATAGTCAATGAATTGGTAGAAGCGGTTCCCAACAAAGAAAGAAGCATACCACACTAATAAATAGAGCAGCTTATTTTCAGTGAGTATTTTCCCTTTTAAACCATAATTTAACATCTTGTGTACACACTGTGCCATTCAGTTTGAATAAATAAACACAAATATAAAACAATGCATACTCTGTATTGATTTAACAGCTTGCTAATACTGTATATTTTACAAAATAAGTAAGCGATGGAAGGCATTCCTCCTTTGTACATCATGCCAGTGAATGGCGTTTGTAGTGGCTATTTACATTGTTCCACAGGAAAGGAATGAGAAACTTTTAATTGTTTCTGGATAAGATGGAAGTTACCACAGACTATTGCAGCATTCTACTGAAAGTGACTGCCCACCCTTTTTATGTTTAGACTGGAAGCGCTGTGCTGTGCCTCTTCAACCTGTATATTAAGAATGTGACAAGTTTATACTGGCAACACACTAAAATAAAAAGTGACACTGTGCCAAATTGCCCTCTTTGAAAGCCATCAGAGAATCTTGTCATTATTCATGTTGATTGTGATGAGAGACTGTAGACTATGGTTCCTTTTGGTTGCCACTAAACTAACATCCACACGTCCAGAGCTGTTCATTGTGCTTTGAGCAATGTAATGATGTTATGAAAATGTACAGTAAGCTGTGTGGTCCAGTGGTTAAAGAAACAGGCTTGTAACCAGGAGGTCCCCGGTTCAAATCCCACCTGAGCCACTGACTCATTGTGTGACCCTGAGCAAGTCACTTAACCTCCTTGTGCTCCGTCTTTCGGGTGAGATGTAATTGTAAGTGACTCTCAGCTGATGCGTAGTTCACACACCCTAGTCCCTGTAAGTTGCTTTGGATAAAGGCGTCTGCTAAATAAACAAATAATAATAATAATATTTACAGAGAGGTCTCTGTTTGCACAACTGGTAAATCTGAGGCAAAAGGAAATGACATTAATTGTACAGGTCTTCTTACCAGCAGAGCTAATAATGTACTGTATAACTGACTTTTTGTGTTTGAAACAACTTTTGTTTCTCCTCAACAGAAAATAATACTTCAGTTAACCCTCTTAATAATGGAACATCTAATTGTTTGACTGACAGGGTGGATGGGGTTTTCCTGATCTCAGCAGAATTAGGGTTTTAAAGGCAATAAAGAGTTTACAATGGGCAATGGGATCTTTGTTTGAACTCTGGCCATTTTGATGGAACAAGTGATACCTAAAAAACAGCTGAACTTTTAATTCAGTTGTAATATCATGGACACATTGATGCTCAAATAGAAGAGTAATAACAATTGATGGTGATGGACTGTCCACAAGACGGGGCTGATTGTGCATATATGCAAGGGGTGAGACCTGGCAATTAGGAAGGCTATTGGATATGTGAAGTCCTGGCTGTACTCTTCCCTTGGATCAATATAAAGAAATGGTATTCTGGTATGACTTCCATACATTGTCCTACATGAAAGTTGTATATGCTGTGTTTAACCATGGTGTTAATAACTCTGTAATTCAAGGGACAGACTGTGTACATCCATATTGAATTACATGCAGAATTGACTTTGCATGGAAGAGTCTCAGGGATAGATAGCCATGCAAATGGATGGAACTGAATGAGAAGAGTGACAATGACACCCTTATCCATAGCGTCTTGCAATTGTTACAAGATATCACATTAGCAGCAGTGTCCCCCACCTGGGATTGAACCCACGACCTTCTGGTCAGGAGTCCAGAGCCCTAACCACTACTCCACACTGCTGCCCTATCACTAGTGACACTGTGATTATTACTAGTGACACTGGCAGTATCCCTGATTATGAGCCCTATTCACAAAACTGTTGTAGGAATGTTTTAATTTGAAATGTGTTATTAAGAAATGTTTTTTTTTAATTGTGTGTACTTATTATGATTAATTAAATTAAGTTTGCAGTTTATAAAACCTTTTTTTGGGGGGAGGGGAGGTTTGAAGTTTATTCTCAGATTTAAAATAACTGTTTAACCTAAGAGAATGTTTATAAACAAATTCCAAATAAACAGTTTTGACAAATGTTTTTTGAAGAGTCTTTATAAACATTCTTGAGAAAAACAGTTCTTTGAAAAAATAAAATAAACTAGTTTCCTTAAAGCAGACCCTTTAATTCAGGGCCCATAATCACAAATATTAGGGATTTTGTTTTCAATGATATTACAATTACAGTAGATTAATACAGCAAAAATACTTTTTTGCAGAAAAACAAATCTTTTAGTTCTTGGGACAAAGGGAACATATGAATGTACTACAGTATATGCCTATTGACGCACCTCTTTAAAATTCACATCCCAGCTCTCACAGCTATGCTCCTGTCAGTCTGCTTTATCTCACAGATATTATAGCAACTAAAGACACACTGGGTGAAGACTAGTAGCATGTCACTGAGGTGCTTGTTACTATGGAAACAAAATGGAGACTAGCTGGGACTGCCAGTATTATTTTGTATTGTAACACTTTTAAATATGGTGCTACTGCACATTCAATAGGATTTATATCAACATATTGTTTCTCAAACTGGGTTTGATACTCAAATTTTCCGTAGGTCTAAGTGTCAGAAAATAATACAATTAAGTGCATTACTAAATATCATGTCATTTTTGTAGACGGCTTCATTTGAGTGATAAGGTATATAATACAATATAATTTTTTTTGTGGTTATTTTGCAAGCCTTGGTTATAGTTTCAGTGATATATTGTATTTTTTTTGTATAACTCTTCAGTTATTCTACTTTTATGCAAGCCACCCTGAGTCTCATATATTTATGTCAAGTGCATTACTGAAGCTAAACGTGCAGTGTATGGTATACAATACTACATGATAAGAAAATATGTTGCATTCTGTGCCCTGATCTGTTCTTTACACATTCTGCCATTCCCTTTTTGGCTGTGAATTCACACAAAGTGCACAGTCTGCTTTGGCTCTGCACTACCAAATGCTCTCATTGTCCAAGCATTCAAGTAGCCACACTGGAGGGCTTTTAATTACACAGGCACACCAGAATTGTGAAACCTAAAAGCGAATACTCACCAAGATTTATAAAGCATGTACAAAATGCTGTGTTTAACTGGGGTGTTAATAAGGTTGAGTTTGTTGTTTTTTTATTCTGTAAAGCAAGTCAAGGGCAGACTTTGTGTCCATCCACATTGTTTTAAAAAGGAATTATACAAACATTTCACGAAGGTTCGCATTCAGACGTTTCTGTTGAAGTGAACCCAGATTGAATCGCAAAACAGATGTGTGCAAAATTAATATATCACTGTCTACAAGGTTTGCGTCATAAAGGATATACAGTTCAACAGTAACTTGCTGCTTGACACCAAGTGAAAATATGATTACAAATATGATTCGAAAATATGATTACAGTTTAAATAAATGTACATAAGTAAGGAACCCTTAAAATCTTAAAAGTAGAAACCTCTTCAAGAGGGGCAGGCACGGATGGATTTGTAATAGGACTGCAATCATTTAATTTCTTAAATAGCTCTTAAATACTCTTTCTTGATGGAGCTACATAGACACGATAAAGGAAGATAAGCATAAAACATTTCTGGTGTCAGAAAAATTAATTACTGTATAACCATTCCATGGGGTAGAAACCCTTTTTTTATCGATTTCTTCACATTTTAAGTTTACACCCATTTAAAAGGTCAGGAAACCTATACCACATACTTGACTGTATTAGTGTGACTGCATTTGTATTTGTAGGTCGCTAGCTATGCTTATTGATTTGGCAGTCGTTGACAGTCGTTAATCACCCAATTTTATTTGCTTCAGAAGAAAATCGGTGTATGAATAAAAGGGCATTGGCTCTCACACCATCACCATGACGGCAATGCTTTTAAATATTAGAATAATTCAAGTTACAAATGCACATTTCTGATGAATTCTCTTCTGGTACTGGGTACTGCCTGGTTTCCAGTGGTTCTAAATCTAGATTAAGCAACATTCTAAAATAGTACAGACAATGTCAGCCTCAAGGTATTGTCTCTTCACTCCACTTAAAGCCTCTAACTTTCTGGTAACGCTTTGTATCAGTCCAAAGTCATGAACAATCTATCTTCTATCCATCTTGTTTTGTGCCTGGCCTGGTTTAATTTTGTCTCTGTATTTGTCCTTGTCCATATTTTGGATTTGGTTTTACGTTTTGACCCATTTCCATGTATCTGATGTAAGCCCTTTTACCTACGTCTGACAGTCCTAGATTCACTGTTAATATTTATTTTTAGGCCTAATGTGGACCTGTCCCTAAAGCACCTTTAACTCCCCTCTTGTTTGTCAATCTTCTTGTGTTCTTACGTTCTGATTGATAAGTGTCCATATCATTTGGCACAGTACATACAGATATGTTTAGGTGTGCTAAGAGTTACAACTCAAGTCAACAGATACATTGGCTTTTACACTGAATATTCTTTAAGACGCTTCAAAGATTTTGATACAGTAACTGAAGATGGCATGTAGTTGCATCGAAGACTTAAAATCTAAAAAAGTGGATTGAGGTATTTTAGTTGTCGTAGAGATGTACTTTTATTGAGTCTGCACTGCAATCCGAATGTGGCTGCTATGGAAGGGACACCAGAGATACTGTATGGCTCCCAGTTAGCTCACAGCTGTGCATATCAGGCACATTAAGTCCAGATGTTAGAACATTTCTCTTTTTTTACGCTCTGTGGAACCGATTTCTCAACATATCTGATGTTTCATCCCATTGCCTGACACAGTGAATCAGCTGCCACATCATGAACAAAGAACTTATTTTTAAACTACTAAAATAAGTACGACATTGGTTATAGCCAAAGAGGATGTCTTGAGGTGTAAGATTTCACTAGTCTTCTATTGGATTTATATGGTTAATGAATAGAAAACTAAGAAAAAAAAGGCATTTTTCAATCCTGTCCATTTCTCATAATGGTTAGAAATGAATAATAAATGTTTTGCATGTGGACAATAATATGTTAAGCAGAAGCCCAGGCAAGTCTTCCCAGACTCGCCATCATACTTAAGAAGTGAGGCATTACTCACAATCATGCTGCTTTCTCAGGAGTCTTCTCATATACACCACTGTCGACAGTAGATGAGGCCTACACACTATGACCTGTAATAAAAATTTAGTATCCAAGATATTCTAGTGGTTTCTTCTGAGGGATGTCAATAAAAGTTTTAAAAAAAACAGCACAAAGACACACCGTCCTCAATAAACTTCAAACAGGAAGTGGCAAAAATCTGAAGGCATGAGCATGAACCACAAACCTGTTTCCAAAACATATCAAATTTGGATTTTTAGGATTTTGCTGACAATTGTGCGTGCAAAAATGAGAACATATGTGTAAGTCAAGAAATATAACTGCCAATAAAACTGAACCTTGTGTTTTCCATAATGTCTCAACCGTTCAACTAGTTGCTTTTTCTGCTTTATGGTTTTGAAACCAGGTATATTTATGTTAAATGGGTTTGTATAAGCTGCAACCATGGTTAGCTTTAACTGTAGCTAAGGCTGCTACTTCATAATTTTTTGTAAATGTTTTAACCACCCGAAGTAAATGGCCTACATTTAAAAGATAGGCATCACATTCTTCTCAAGAAAGATAAATAGTGGTTTATAAAATAAATTAAAAAAAACATTACCTTACAATTAAAGATTAAACAGCACCCCAGTAAGGTAGCAAATCAGTTACTTCCAGTAAGTGCAAGTTATATGCACACAGGTGCTTCTGTAGAGGGTAGAGCATTTGAAGAAACACTTGGCTAATATGCATGGAACACAATATTCAGCACTCACCAAGTGCCGTTTGACTTTGACAAATTCTTCCACACAAATTCTTCCATTTAGAGAACAACAGAAGAGCACCGCAGTGCAAGAGGATATTGCAGGTTGATGCAGTTAAAGAAGAGCCATCAGTGTGCAACTTGCAGGCACTATGATATACTGCCTCCCAATTAGTACCCAGCAGAAAGATAATCACAGGAATGAGGAGCAATTTGCAAATGAATTATTACAGACCCATGATCTTTCTACTCATTTTCATTTCATGCTTGTCCTCGCTAAAGAGAGCTGAAATCGTTATCATAAATTTAAGTGAAGGGAGCTAGAGATATTGGTGACATAGACTGCATTATTATTTACCAGCAGTATGTACATAGGATGTGATTCTCGTTTAGTTTAGTGATGGCTTACAATGCAGGTATTCCTGGAGCATGCTGTGCCACACTATGCATGCATATATATATATACATCCCACCCTCATTATATCGGCCCTCGCTATACTGCGGATTTGGATATATTGGGGTCCTGGAGTTGGCTCCCCATTTTTACAGTCTAACTGTGCATACCTTTGCTGCAATATACATAATCAATTTCACTTAGAATTGCTGCTCGTTTTATTTCATACTTCACATCACAAACAAAAATATACAAAACAATTAAAAACAAAGCACTAATATCACACTGTTATATACACACACATTGCACAATAACACAAAGCAAATTAAATATCCACTTGCTGAAGCGGTTTTCATTTGCACGAGCAAAAGTCACAGGGCAGTGACGTAAGCTCCCTAGCAACAAGCCTCCTATGTTGGCAATGGATTCTTTCAATGAAGCGGGATTGTGCACTTGAGAAAGGAGAGGAAATCATGAAATCATTTGGAGACTTAAGTTGATGAGAAGCAATTACCCTCTGCAATATGAATTAAAACAGTGTGCTGCTTTTTATACGAAGAATTAGAAAAAGCAGGTTGCGTAGAGGATTTATACTGGACTCTGACGCCCCTGATAAATCGAGGGAGTGGTTGTACAGTATTTGTTAGCCTATTTGTTTTTCTGTGGGTCTCTCGCTATATCGCGGCCCTCGATATATAGAGCAGATTTATATTGGACCCTGACACCCACGATATATCGAGTGGGAGGAGTATATGCATATATAAATAAAGTTTCATGTTGCTAATATGTTAACTACTGTATTAAACAATCTAACATGTATTTTAGACTTTTTGAAATTGTATTAAAATTGTATAATGTCTTTTTTTTGTGCCCCTGTTCCAGAAACATTTCCCATTTTCCTCAGTCCCCAGGAAGTAGATTATCTTGCAATATATACCATAAACCCTCTAGGGTTACAGTGTTTTAATGAGCATTTTAACTTTGTTTGAGTCTACATTTAAAAAAATAGGCCATAATGTCACATATTGGTAACCCCTTTTCATGAAGTGACCCAAATAGCAGTGGGGGCTTCACATAAAGGGGATAGAAGCTAAGGCAAAGTACCCGAGTATGTAGGATGTGTTTTGAGGACTACATAGTAAAGACTTATAATTGCTTGCAAAAAAAACTTAATTTGCTTTAAAGGACAGGGGCAAGAAAAAGTATGAAAATTCCTCCTTGGGAGGAAATCTCTGTGGATCCAAATATTTTAATGTATGCATAATTATTCCTAACAAACACAAATATTTAGAACTTTTAACATTATGTAAAGGGCCTTTTAGGATACTTACATAATGCATTACTTTTTTTAATATTATGGAGAAACTCCAACAACAAGGGATCTCATTATTAGGGGTGTGCCCGAGTAAGAGCACAAACAAGTATTTGAATTGAGTATTTTTTTCAGAGTACAGATAATACACAAGTAATTTTGCTATTACTCGTTATTTGGAGAAAAAAATACATGTAAATAAATGCCTAGTTTGTCTTTCATTTTAATATTGATGTTGTTTAAAATATAACCATCATAGTGACTGCTGGTGGCGGTTTTTGGTATGAGTATAACATAATCTTATGCGACGGTTCTAGTGTTAACATGAAATACTATACTACTATTATGGCTTCCGTATACTTTTGCGATATAATTTTGTAGTTTATTTAATTACATGATGTTAAATAAAAGCTCTAAATTATGTTCATAGAGTTTTTTTTTTAATTATGTCTCAATCCTAAAATTCTAGCTGATACAAAATGGTAGGTTATGGATGTAACCCTGGTTCCCTGAATGACGACTACCAAACCTTATGAGGTTGCATCACTCGCATTCGTGGGTTCGATGCAAAAGAGGATTTGAGCTCTGTGGAGTGACTACTTATTTCCTTGGTAAGCGGGACCGAGGACATCACTCACCGGAGGGGCCTATCGGCAGCTTTGATATAAAATGCTCAGTGAATACCTGACCTGTAGTAGGCATATCCCAAAAGTATTGGTTGGTGGTCGTCTTCGAATTGAAAGGGAACATTTGGCCATAGCTGTACATTAATCGCCAACCCATCACAGACATCCCATTTGATAATAAAAAATAACAATTCTTTCTCAACAAGAATCAAAATGACACATTAGACTTTAAAATAATCAAAATCCTTGTTAAGTAAACACTATACCACTGTTTGGTCACGTTCTGGATGCAAATCAGGGCCAGAGATGCATTTTAGCAGCACTTCTGCCCACCTGTCCACTTCCGATGACGTCATCTGAGTAAAATCCGAGTATGAATATTTGTACGAGTATTGGTTTCAGAGTACGAGTCTAGTCATTGTAATGTCATTAGAATATGTGATAATATATATTTGTAAATTCAACATCATGTTGTTAAGATTTTATATTGTTTTATATGGATGTGGCCATCCTGCAAATATCAGGATGTTTAGTGCTAATTCTTTTTACTATTTGCTTAACACGCGATAGCTTTCGACAAGTTTGAAATTGACTTTAAAATCCGGTCATGTAGATTTGGTCGGCGATAGCAAATCACTCCCCTTTCTCAACCCACTTGTAGTCAACAAGCGATAGCTGCTTTTTGAAGGGCAAAAAGGGCTTGTTTTGGTTCCACGAGATTTTGCTTGGAATTTCTCTTGTGTTTTGTTACCGTGAATGCTTTGGCGTCCTCGTTGGCTAAGTGCTAACTTTGATTTGGTCCGGCCCTAACCCCAGCTATTTTATAATATTCAAAAGATATGTCTACAGGTAAACCTAAAACATTCTGGGAGCTTCTTAAGATAAATAAATACATCTCTGATATCATCTGTTAGTGTGGCTATAGAGGGTTTTGAATAAGAATATGTGTAAAAATGTCACACTGCAATGCTTATAGGCCAGCAATAATCCTATCAACATAGAGGTGTAAAGCATTTATGGATACAAGTCAGATTAGAATATCTCATAGACGATCTTAAAACAATTAACTTCAATTTGCAATGCTGAAGAAAAATAAACCTTCATCTTCCATGGATATCTTGAATAATCATAACCATGATTGGATATAACCTAAAGCAATTGTTCAGCACTAGCTACTTTTTTCCCCCTTACTATTCCATTTGTGAAAACATGACACCATCTGTGACATTATAAATAATATACACCTGTAAGTCTATCCATAGTGTGATTACATATCTCTTGGGTAAGATTAAGAAGGCTTCATGAGTCAAAAATATTTTTTGTAAAAACACCACCTGGTAAATGCACTTCAATTTACATTTTCAATGCTGTGTGGCTGAATGTGTGCTGTTTAAAACAAACAATAAAAAAAAACCTTTTCAAGCAGTGTCATTTGAGTCCAAGCTGTTTTTTTTGTTATGCATCTGTATCTTACAATAAAACATAATTCTAATATAAGCAATATAATTTCTGAGTAGAATAATATTATTTAGTTTTTTTTGTTACTCCTTTATGTATTATTATAATTATGAATATTATTAATACAATGAATAATAATAATAATAATAATAATAATAATAATAATAATAATAATAATAATAATAATAATAACTGTGGTCTCCTTGTTGGTTATTTGTATCAGCTTGTATTGTGTTGTGCTACCATTAACACTAAGATAAGATAGTGTTAACACTAAGATATACTGTTTATATATAAAACTGAGTTTTATATATAAGCAGTATTTAGTATCATTTTCTTCACTGACATTGTCATATCAATTGTGTGGTATGATTACAAATTAAATACAATAATTTAATTAAATATAATAATTTTCAAAAAATCGGAAAGAATTATTTTCTAATTAGTTAATCTTATTGTACAAGTATAATTCACATAGAAATTCTTTGTCAAGGAAAAACAGCAGCAGAATTTATCTCAACTAGAGGTAGAGCTACTGTAATCACACTGTGCTGCAGATTGATGGATTATATGCTTATAAAGACAACCCTTCACATACTGTGACAGCCTGAAATCAGTCACTTTTAAAGTCAGTTATATACCAGTTCAAAAAGCATAGTTTCAGATAAATTCACAAATTCCCTACGGATACATTTTCTGTAGTTTGAAATAGCCACACAAAGAAGACAATACATAAAATAACATTGTTTTTTTTTTTTTTTTTTTTTTTTTTTTTTTTTACTGCTATCCAAGTATATATTTAACATAAGGGCACTTGACTCGTAGGTGCTTTAGTAGACATGAAAACAACAACTCAGATAAGAGATATCCTTCTTGTTGTGCTTTTCAGAACTTCAGTTTTGTCATTGGTCACTCCTGTATATCTTTGCTTGGCTTGGAGCTTGTCAAGACACTTCTTCCTACCATTCAAATAATGTGACACTATGACCTTTCAAGTCTTCTAGCCCCCAGTCTAAACACTGACTGCGCTGCTCCAGTCTAATGTCATTTGGATTTACAATTTTTTAACTCTGGAATGAAGCATAGGGCAAAGGTGTAATAGTCAAACATGAATTTTGTCATGAATGATACAAAATAGTAAAATTGAAATATGTTTCATATTTATGCAGAATATTGAGGACATTTGTCCTGGCACGAGCTAGAAGAAGAATCTAAAATATGGGAGGGTCACGATGAATATTGGGTGAGGTGATGTATGTGTGGTTGTCCAAAGAGCAGAAGAGAAAACACCTCATTCACCTGTCTCAGATCTTTGTAGGTACAGTCAAATATTTCCCAAGTACAGTAAGAGTCATCTATCCCTTGTTTATAGCCTGTGTGCTGGAGATTTCACTTTGATTTTGGGGGATCCGTTTCTTTGAAATATGATTCAACTGAGTCCTTTATTTACAAGAGCGAACCCTCTTTCTATTTCTGTAAAACAGTAACCTACTATTACTGTTCATCATCATTTTACACCAAATAGCTACTTTGATGGTATTCTTTTTTCAGTTAATTGAATTAGGGCATCCAAACAGGAAATATATAAATAGGAATGTTTTGTATGGTACAGAACAACACTTTAATTTCAAAAATCAATGATGTGTTCTGCACCTTAAGCAAGTGAATCAATTGTTTAATCTGTGCTCACATTAAAGGAACAACACAAGGGAATTCATCATTGCATTTCAGTTTCAATTACAGTGTTTATAATGATTTTGAATGTATGTGTTTCATTGTACAGCTGTGTTTTATTTTATTATTATTATTATTATTATTTATTTCTTAGCAGACGCCCTTATCCAGGGCGACTTACAATTGTTACAAGATATCACATTATACATTATTTCACATTATACAGATATCACATTATTTTTACATACAATTACCCATTTAAACAGTTGGGTTTTTACTGGAGCAATCTAGGTAAAGTACCTTGCTCAAGGGTACAACAGCAGTGTCCCCCACTGGGGATTGAACCCACAACCCTCCGGTCAAGAGTCCAGAGCCCTAACCACTACTCCACACTGCTATTACTTTCTACATTATTTTACAGAGTTTGTGAATCACTTTTATTTTTAATATATTTGTTTTATATATGGTATATGTCTCACACAAGTTTATTGATTCAGATGTGTTTTTATGAATATTTATTACCTATCATTTGATGAGTGTTGATTATAATTACAAAACAAACGTTCATGGCTAATTTCTGAGATAAGTAAATCAATGAGAGAACCATGCAGGAGAAATTTTTTTTTTCCTTTTATCCAGTCATTCAAAGACTTTTCATGTTTTTTGGGAATTTCAGAAATATTAATTTATGGGAACAATGAGGACAACAACATTAGTATATTATTGTTTTACTGGTTTTGATGGAAGCAACAGAGAATTAATTTTACCCTTGGAAGGCATGCAAAATTATTTCAATAATGTTCAATCATTTAGCAGATAATCGTTTCTATTTTCTTATAAAATTATAAATTATAAAAGCTGTCTGTTTGTGATAAATAATGTTAAGTGCATGGTATAAAATAAATAATCACAATTCTATAAATGTAACATAAAATATGTAATTTCTAATTATTACTAGATAGAACTGACCAAGATTATCACTTTTCAATGTATTATTATTATTATTATTATTATTATTATTATTATTATTATTATTATTAATTTCAGTGTCAAACTCAATATTTCTCCGAGGTCTAACAATCAACACCTTTTTTCATTTATCTTATTATTCAGTTGACACAGGAAATTCCTAACTGGTTTGATGGACATCTTATCAGCTACAAATACTGGCATAAAAATTGAAGTGTTTTAAACTTCAAAATATGTTCTAAATAACTGAGAAGAAAGAAACAGTGTAATAAACAAAACCCTGCTGGCAACTGTGTATGTAAATGAAGGCAGGTATATTCAGGTCAGTTGGAAATGCCAGTGAAAGCACCCTGCTGAGCCTGTAGGTGTTGTAATGGTTAGTCAAGGAGACGGGAAGGGTACTTTCACTTTAGTGCTGAAACCCAAGTGTGCCGGGGACTCCAGGGCCTTGTTATCACTAGCTTTGTTACTACGCACATTTCCATTTTAATGAACAGCTTCCTGGAAACAATTGCTGTAATCAGAAGAGATACACAGTCTTGGTCAGCACAGTTTGTCAGCACAATCAGCAAGATCAATTTAACCTCATGCAAGAACCCCTGTTAGCATAGACCATTGTTAGTGGTTTGCAGGGAATATAAAAAAATAAATAATGCACACATTGAGTGAATACTCCCAGCAGCATATTTTATATTTACAGTTTTAAATTTAAATGTAGTTAATTATGGTCTGTATTATGCCTATGTATATCCGATACAAATGATTATTGTTAAGAAAACTTAAAACATTCATACACATGGACAGATATTTTCCCCCTGTAAAACTGATTTCTGATTTGCCAAAACATACACTAATGGGATTTGCATGATATATATATATTTGAAAAGTGAACATAGCTAAAAAAAAAACATTTATTTTGAGTTGCCTCAGTGAGTGCTGCAGACATTGATAGTCTGTGGTTTAGAGTGGCTAGTTTTGCCCCTTTAGGTATTTTTATAAGAATTGATACAAAATGCGCAAGTCAGTTGGGTGGTGGCTACCCGCCAGCCTAATCAGTCACTTTTGCTAGGGCGTGCTTCCTGTTGGCGTGCCAAAAAACATGAGGCAATCCCTCACATTCTGAGGTTGGAAATGTGGTGAAAATGTACACGCACAAATCTGCAGAGCTGGGTTGTCTTGGGCATGCACGCTAGGAGACCCAGCTTCAGCTTCATCCATGTGACCAGCCACTGTTTGCAGTGCATATTTATAAAGGACATTTTTAATGCATAGCAATGAATACAGACATGAGCTTTTCAGAATGTATGAACAAGTCCTTCAGCAATTAGAAATGTAATTAACATCGCAGTGGTGAACATGAATGTGCTTCATAAATCTGAGCACATGGATCTACTGTGATTTTGACGTTGCCTATGAGTACAGAGTTAGTTTTACTGGAGGGTGT